>NW_025892661.1:0-89750 GCF_002878395.1 Capsicum annuum
CAGTTCATCCTGAGTCCTGAATAATGTTACTCTATTCTCTCCTGATGGAATCTCTTCAAAATGCTTCTCTTTAATCTTGATAACTTCCTCTAGAGTAGCTATCTCTTGGAAAATATTCCAAAAAGATTGCTTACTCGACTTAGTCAATGTAACCTTGGTTTTCTTGAGTTTCTGATTAAAAACCATAAAAGGATTACCATAAGCTTTGTCTTTCTAGTTTGCTGAATAACCTCTATACATGATTCTTCCTTAAGCCAGAAATATAAAAATTTAAATGGTTTTATTATCTGCTCCTGAACAGTATTCAAATAAATATAATGGGAGCATGATCAGAATCACTTCTAGGTAAAGTTTCAACTTCTAATACTTGAAAGAAATCCTGAATCTTATCATTTGCCAATACTCTATACAATCTTTTGAAAATGAATCAATATTCTACTCTTCCATTCCACCATGTAAACTTGCTTCCCCTAAATTGAACTTCTTCTAAATTAAAGTTACTCATGCAATGATTGAAGTCTTCTGTTTCCTCAATGGTAACTGGTAAGCCTCTAACTTTCTCTTCTACATGCCTTATTACACTAAAATCAACTCTTATAATCCATGGATCACTAATATTCTCCAAAAAAATTCCACAATACCCTCCTCTCTAAATGATTACAACTTGCATTGACTTAAGTGACCATGACCCCCTCTCCAACTTGTTTATTTACTAATCTAAGTGTAATTTGCTACTCCTCATTACTGATTATAGTTACCTCCATGGTTGACACAATGAAAGCCCATATTTTCCTTGACACCTTAACTGTAGTATGTTCTATTCCCAGTCTTCTTTTATACTCCTTAATACTTTAACCCTCCTGAAAAGGATCCATTAAACTAATGAAACCAAAGTGAAACTATTTGTGCATACTTATTAATCTAGTAAAAGATTTTTGAGTGTTAACAACCCATATTTTCAAGATTAAGGCATTCATTTGGAAAATGGATCTATTGTTTGACTCCTTGTCTGTATTGTACTATCATTAGTTTCTTTATTTTTCTCATTCTTTCTACCATGCTTCTTTTTTAGAGACTTAGCATGATTAGGAGATAAGTCCCCTTCCTAAATTACCTCCTCAACATTATCTTCTAAATCCTTCTTATCAAGATCATCTTTCTTTATATTTATAGCCTCCATCATATTGCTGGCCTTCATGGAAATAAGCATAGTATTCTCTAAAACAAGCTCCGGAGAATTATCATTTTGCACCAGTACCATTTCTCTTGACTCAACTTGGCCCTCTTTGTCTTTTGGAATTTTATTGGATGCTCTATTAGTATCTCCTAATTCTTCATTATTAGTCTCAACATTATCACCTAATTTTTGCATCACTGCATGATCTCCACCTGCTGTGTTTGTTTGTTTTTGTTGTTGATTATCAACATTTTGTACTCCCTTACCATTGGTTCCATGATATTTTTTTGCTGTATCATCTATCTTCCTAAAAATTTTACTGACCCAATCTTCGGTACTTTCTTTCTCTTTTGCATTGGTATCCTCTCTTTGTTTTTGTACTTTGTCTTGCTGATTCAAAACATCAAAAGAATTTGATATTTCTATAACCTTCTCTGAGTCCTTTACCTCTCCTAAAATATGCCAATATTTATCCTTTCTATATCTATTTTTCCTTAGCTTCCATGGATTGGTCTCTCTCTCAAGTTATGCATTCATCTAAGTATTTTGTTTTTCTTGCATTCCTTCTTCATAACTCTACTGAGCACCACTTTCCACTTGCTTCTTTTTGAATAATTCTTGATGAATATCCCAACATGTTTCTTCATCATGACCTTGTAAACCATATACCTTATAGTACTTTGGCTTATGATCATACTATATTTTAATCCATTTAGATTTAATATTCCCTATAACATCATCTTCTTCATTAATCTTAATTCTATCTAGAAGCTTAGCAACTAAAGAAACCTCAGTCTTCACTCTTGCATAGCTTGGACTTTTATGATTCCTTGTACCCATATCTATGACAAGTAGTTTGCCCACAACTGAAGTAATAGAAAATATAGCTTCCCTGGCAAAGAAGTTTGTGGGAAGATCCGGGAATGAGATCTATGCTACTCCAATGGTAGTTTCAACATTAGGTGCAAACCATGGATCCTATTTGAGAGTTCTCATCTGCCAATACCAATCTCTTACTTTGATAAAATAGGCAGAAGTAGATAATAGTTGAACATAATCTTCTAATTGATTTAAACAAATCAATATATGTCTTATATCTAAAACACCTATTGTACAATCTCCCTTGATTGCACATTTCTTAGGTATTAACTTTCTAAGATGATATTTCTAGTTGTGGACTCCCACTTATAATCTAGAAGAGGAGACTCATTTGGTTCCTGTATGGGTTAGCTTGCCAGAACTCCTCTGGCATTGTTATTTTTTAGAAGTGCTGACTCATTTACTATCTCCTATAGGGTAGGTGTTATTTCTGGACTTGGAAACTAATATAGAAACTTGGGGCAGTATGGCTAAGTTCAAATTACAGATTGACCTAACCAAGCCAAGACCCAATCATATTTTGATGGGATATGATGCTGATGAGCATGGTGAAGGCAGATGGAAAACCATTCAGTATGAAGATGTTCCAAATTATTATTATTATTGCAACACTAAGGACATGCTGCACAATCTTGAGTTGTTAAAGTAAGAGATGAGGCTACTAAGGCAAAGATGGATTCAACTGAAAATTCTCTAGAGGAAAGTCACCCAAGATGAATGAAGGGAAGCTGATCTCACCTAATATACTGAAAAACAAAATGTACATAGAGGCAAAGCCCCTATAAATGTGTGGTTGAACAAAAAGAGAAAAGGTAGAAAGGATAATAAACATATGATATTCAAGCCAATGTCTCCAAACAAGCACAAAGGGGGTCAACATGATACTGCAACTCCATGTAAATCTAATACATTTATATCTCTCCAATATGACCAAGCAGGACATGAACATAATTATCCAATTAGTAATGGTGAGGCTATCAAGGACCTTCCACAACAACCAGATAAGTCTGAAAATACCAAGCTAATAGTCCAGAGGTAACTGAGGGGGACAACAAAAATTTGCTAATTAATTTTGCCAAGAAGAACTAGTTGATTAGATAAAAGATACATAGAAACCTAATATAGATATGCAGCATGTGGCTCCTAAATTGGTACAAGGTGTTTTCTCTCCCGCTAAGTATTGTTCTCAAGAGGAAGTGGTTATTGAACAGGTGCAAAATACTAAAATTAGATACCAACTTATTATAACCTCAGACATGGGGGTTACTCATGACTCTTCTTAGGAGATAAAAGATGAATATAGGGTGATACACTCTAAAGATGAATTGGATGACATTAAACTAAAACACCTGAGGAATATTGATAAAAACCTGACTAAGGTATTTGATCCAGGATATCAGGAAGACTATACAATGGAAGTAAATCAAACTGATAGCCAGCAGGGCCTTTCTCTGAGGGGGTCCTTATTCAAATCTAAGAAGCGGATCAAATAAAATTTTCCTAGCATGACTGGACATACAGCCAGAACTTTTACTAGGTCCCATACTCACAAAACAGCCAAATAATTTGACACCTTACTTGGAATTAAAGGGGTATCTTTACCTAAGGTGTTTTGGAGATATTTTAATAGCTTATCAACATCCATCAAATTTCTTTGGTTACAATCCTGGAACCTTTCTCCAGTAATACCCATCTCAAAGAAACTAAAAGGAAACTCAAGATAGAGCATGTTATTTTCAATCCTAATGCCAAAATCTGGATCTATTGGTCTCTGCATATCTTGTGTGACAGCATTCCTAATGATGATCAACAAATTACCTGCTCAATTACTCATAGTTCTCTGTCCCAAACATATCTAATCACCTTTGTTTATGCCATATACAGAGAGAATCTAAAATGACCTTTTTGGGAAAAACTAGTGCAACTATCTGCACAACTCTACCTTGTTACACAATTGGTGACTTCAATGTTATTACTAAAGTTGATGAAAAATTATGAGGCATTCTTTATGATATGAGAAATAGTTATGAATTTCTAGGGCTGATTGAAGCTTGTCTCTTAACTGACTTGGGCTTCCATGGTCTGAAATTTAATTAGTCTAATCTTAGAGGCATCCACTTTAGAATATGGAAAAGACAGGATAGAGCAATGGTATCTGATACATGGTTGGAGAAAATGCCAATTTCTAATATTACTATCCATTACTAATAGAGATGGAGGAAAAAGTGGATTACCACATTAATATTTCAAATTTCAAGATTGCTAGGTAGATATTCCTAATTTTCTTAACAAATTGGAGACATGCTGGTAGAAGCCTGGTGTAGGTGCACCTTTGTGGAGATTTCAACAAAAGCTGAAAAGATTAACTATTACTCTTAACAACTGGTCTAAAGAGGAATATGGTAACATCTATGCTAATGTGAAGACTTATGAAGAGAAGGTCAAGGATGCTGAGCAAAATTTAATCTTAAATAGCATAGATATGAATAGACAAAAATTCCACAGAATGCAAGCTAAATATATCAGACATCTTAAGGTGCAAGATTCTATCTTAATACAAAAGTCTCAACTACATTGGTTTAAATATGGAGATACAAATTCCTATTATTTTCATTCCCTTATAAAAGGAAGAAAAAGAAGAATGTGCATACACAAAATTAAAAATGATAAAAGGGAGTGAATTCAAGGGATAGCTGACATCATTGCAGCTGCATATAAACTTTTCAAAGACATATTTACTTAGAAGGTTGAACATGTTTAGGATGAGATGTTAGCTAATATTTCTAAACTGATCTTAGATATTCAAATGGATACCCTCCAGGAAATTTCTACTCTAGTAGAATTAAAGAATATAGTCTTTTTAATGAGTGCTCACTCAGTAGCTAGCCCTAATGGAATAAATGGAAAGTTCTTTCAGTCATGCTGGCATATCATAGGTGAGGACCTCCTTCAAATGGTGATTGTGTTCTTTTTTAGAAATGTTATGCCTAAATTCTTCGCTCACAACTATTTGGTTCTCCTCCCTAAAGTAACTCACCCTAACGAACTCTCTGAATGTAGACATATCAACCTGAGTAACTTCACCAAAAAAGTCATTTCTAAACTCCTTTAACTCAGAATCACCCTATCTTTCCCTCTTTTATATCTAGCAACCAGTTAGGCTTTGTAAGAGGTAGGAATATTGTAGAAAACATCATGCTTGCCCAGGAAATCATTAGTGGTATTAAGAAACTAGTTGTGGATGGAAATGTGGTTATAAAACTTGACATAGCCAAGGCCGGTGACAAGTTGTCTTAGTCTTATACTTTTCTTATTTTGAGAAGATTTGGATTTGGTGAAGTAATTATTAATATGATCTGGATGACTCTATCAAACAACTAGTACTCTATGCTTTTGAATGGTACCATATATGGCTTTTTTCACTCTACAAAGGGATTGAAACAAAGTGACCCCCCCTTCCTTACTTTATTCATACTTGGGGTTGAAGTCTTATCCGGACCTTAAAAATCTACACCACCACCCTCGATACTATGTTTTTAGAATGGAATGGAAAGGGCATTAAATAAATCATCTCATTTTTTCTGATGACATTATCATATTCACTACTAGAAGGTGAAAAAATCTAAGAATGATTATATATACGTTGGCATCTTATAAGGGATATCTAGTCAATTGATTAACAAGGACAAGAGTTACTTATTACTACCAAATTAAGCTTTTCCCTCTATAATTTCAAGAGTTAAAGATATAATGGCTTACAACAGAAGCAAAGACCCATTACATACCTAGGATGTCTTATGTACATTGGTAGGCAAAGAATCAGTCACTATACTGGATTGGTCAGCAAGGTTGCTTCTAGAATAGAAAGTTGGCATTCTAGATTGCTTAGTTACGGTGGTAGAGCTATTTTGGTGAAGCATATTGTGCAATCAATCCCCATTCAAATCATCTCAGCATGTATACCTCCCAAGACTATTATAAAACTGCTCTTCTGTTTGTTTGCGAACTTTTTTTGGGGAAGGAAAGATAACAAAAGGAAATTTCACTAGAAATCCTTGAGAAACCTTTGCTTCCCAACTACTAAAAGCAGAATTGGTATCAAGCACATTACTGATACATGTAAAGATACATAGTTTAAACTATGATCAATCTTTAGAAACAGAAACACTATTTAGGGAAATTTCTTGCAAGCTAAATACTATAAGAGGGTTAATACTGTGACTAAGAAAGGGTTTAATGGTCAGTCTTTGCTATGGAAAACCATGATGAAGAGAAAAAAGGATGATGAAAAACACATACTATGGAGAATCAAATCTAGTACATGATACTTTTGGAGGGACAACTGGTCTGGTTTAGGACCCTTGCAAAACTATAAATCTAATGGAGTAAGGTCAAACAATGCTAAGGTTGTATCATTTCTAACTGATGGTGTATGGAATACGCACAAACTATCAATAACTTTTGCCCCTCAGCTATTACATATTATCCTTAGAGTTTCATTTCACTTCTAAGAGGGGGTTCTTATTCCCAAATTTAGACAGTGAATATAAGTGGAGATTTTAGTTGTTTCTCTGCCTAGGGATTGATAAGAGAACATAGAGAAACTACAATGATTAATACATACACATAGCATAGGATAAACCCTTTTAAATGTATTATTCTTCTTTGGAGAGTTCTAAGAAAGAAATTACCTACAAACGAAAGGCTCAACCAATTTGGTATAGCCTCTGCTAACTATGGATGTTGTTCTAATCCTAATTGGGACAACATCTCTTATATTTGTGTTGATTGACCATTCTCCAATCATATCTGGCAATATTTTACATCATATATGGGGTTTTATCATGACATAATTCTAATCAGAACTTTGATGCTGAAGTAGTGGTAGTCTAACTTGACTAATAATGCTTATAAACTAGTGTATCAGGCTCTTCCAATCATTATTTGCTGAAATCAGTAGAAGAATAGATGTGTTGTGGTGGAAAACGGTCTCAACTTGCCTGTGTTAAATTCCTAATCTACAAAGACATTTATCACTTATTATGCACTATTTTCCATGCATTACTTGGCCTACTGGATGGTCCAATCTGATAATATATGTTGAAAAATGCAGCTAGGAGAAAAAGGTTTCCACTGTTTATTGGTCTAAACATCCAATCAATATGGTTAAGTTGAACTCTGATAGTAGTTCCCTCACTAACCCTTGAATGATTGGAGAAGGGGGGTATCAGAGATCACCATGGTGATCTCATTTATGCTTATACTGCACCCTTGGGGCAGGGGACCAACAACCAAGCAAAAATAGAGGTTGTTATATGAGGTCTTTCTTGGTACGTGAGGAATGATAAACAACAAGTTATATGGGAAGTGGACTCTGGGATCCTCGTCAGATGGATAAGGGATAAAATCCCATGGTATATACAAGCTCTAATTTAGTCTTTACCTGAGCTCATATCACAGTTCCAATTGTGCATTTGTAGACATATTTATAGGGAAGCCAACTTTGTAGCAGATGCTTTATCCAAAGTTAGTCACCAATCAGAACATCCTCGATACTAGTTCCATTGTTTTCAACTTCTCTCAAAAGAAACATGTTATTTCTAGCTGGATAAGATAGGCATGCCAAGTTTTAGGAGGAGGAATTGAGAAAGCTTCATGAACCATCTTAGAGCATGGAGGGACTAAAGGGAAAGCTATCATGTTATAATAAAAATATACCAAATTCTTTTATTCATTTATTTTGATTTAAAATTTCACCTTTTGTCATAGAAATTGAGGTCAGGTTTATGCCCCCCCTCTATGTACAGCTTCACTTGTGATTAATGATAAAGCCTAGGGGTGATGCTCAACCCCTATATTTTTAATAATAATAAAAAAATTTACTCTTGTAATTTTCTTAAACAATAGTAACATGTTTAGGCTGTCTAATAGGGTAGGAAACTTAGGATCCCCTATATGTCAAGCATTTGAATTGCTTGCTTTAATGACCTTTATTTTTATCACTTAATCCAAATGTATCTATTTTTAAGAGAATGCCCTAAAATCTTTTGTATTCATTTTTATAGGGAATATCTCGAAGTCATATGTATTCATTTGCAGGGGAATGCTACGTGAGATTCTGCACTTGGTGGTTATTCTTGTCAAAGACTGGGATGTCGGGTGAAACATAGCCTTAGTCTAGGATGAATTAGTATGGGCTTACCTTTTCGTACTTTATTTGTATTTTGGACCATATAATTAGACTGGAGTTTACTTTAAATTAGTACACTTGTTTGTTAGTTTAATTGTTTTCCTTATGTTACTTTTTTGTGAAATTATTCACCATATAGTGTCAATTAGATGGTGCGATTTAACAAAGCGACCTTGTTTAAATTACGAGATAGAAGGGTGCCTAACACCTTCCCCTCGGTCAAAAAAATTTCTTAATTTTATTCTCTATTCACATATCTGTATTCTTCAAGAGTGAAACCAATTTGAAAAAGGAAAATCATAATGGTGACTTGGTGCACCAAATTCATACTAAGTGGCGAGGCTCATTTTAAATGTGAATACATTTTCAAAACACTTTCATTTAGTCAATTTTAATAATTAAAGCCTTTTTAAACTTAAATATAAATTCTCCCATGATACAACGAGTATGACAATCACCAAAATAGATAAAAATCTCAAAGAAAAATAATACCAATATTCAAGTTCATATTTCATTTATCAACGCATAAATCTTCAAATTAATCATTTTGTATTAACCTCTAACCTAATCTCAAACAACAATTATAAGCATGCCCAAAGGCTAATCACAATAATCTAACATAAACATAAGTGTAGAGTCAAATCAAATCGACAACTACTTTCAAACCATAACCTAACTCGTATCCTAGTCCAAATGCACTAATTATCCAAAGCCTCACCTTTTCATGTAAGTTCTGCTAATTTTTATTCTTTAAACTACTTATTAGTATGATTTAATATATCTTCCCTACTTCTAGGCATTATAAACCCAAACCCATTGATTTTAATACATAATTTTGACCTAGTTAACTATTTTAGGATTTTCTACCCTTTAATATCTACAAATAATAGAATCTCATGATTAAAAGGAATAATTTTAGGTAAGAAAGTGAATGCTAGCAACCTAGAGTAAATAAAAAGTGAATTAATGTATTCACAAAAATTCCTAACCCATACTTTCTGCCATTATTATGATTTATACAATTCTAAGGATTTAATGGAGTAACCATAAGTTAGAACGGTAGAAAAACCTAATCTCAAGGATGGAAAACCCTTAGAAACAAATAAAATTACCCTTCCATAGTCTTAGATAAAACACAGAATGTTTTAGGATTAAAAATTCTATGTCATGGATTTAAGGTATTTAAAACTACCCAATCATCATTGCGGCAAAGGATTTATCGTTGCTATATCAGAAATCCTTTGTTGTTGTGAAACTTAGGCAAAATTATCCCTCCACTGTGGTGGTACTCTACCTCACTGTGGCGATGCTGCTGCAATGACACTTCTACTGCTACAGTGATATTTTGATAGAAACTCAGGCTTGGTTATAGTTATGCCCATTTCATAATACACTTTCCATATTTTTACATCGCATACTAACCTTTTCAGAAATTGCTATAACTAGATCTACTAACCTATTTTGTGCACCAAAAGGTTCTGTGACTTTTTAAACTCGTCCTATAAAATAAGATTAAAAAAAACTCACAAATCACCAACCCATAATTATTATATTTTCCTAGACCACACAATACAAAAAATTTGCCCAAAACTATGTTAGCTCTGAATTTCAAAAATTTAGTATGGAAAGGCTAAGATAAAATATTACCCATCAATTCAAAATAATAAGGTTTTAAATAGTTACATGGAGTAACCAAGCTCTCACCATAGTGACAATTAGGTAAACTATACCAATTAATCAAAGAATGAAGTCGCGCACCCCACACATAATTTGCTAGCAAGGATACTCAAAATTTTCTTAATCTAATTTTATATTATATGCCTTGTTTTACTTCATCATCCTCTATAATACTCCTACTTATATATGGACTACACTACACTTATACTATTCTAAGCCTAAAAGTTTTTTATATTACTAACGAATCCTTTAAAATAATTTCCATCCATCTAGTAAAGGATACATAATGTCTATGACTATAATTTAGGACATTTTCAACAACCATATTGAAAACTTCTAAGGCTCTATTAAAATATTCATGTAAAAGGTCTACTATTTTTATTAATTTCCACCACTATAATCAAATTCTACACATCTAATCATAACAATAATTATAAAGAATCAAGTCCATAAAAAAATTTAAATCATGCAAATATATTGATAGTAAGAATCTATAAAAATGAGCAATTTTCAATATGTTATCAAAACCCGTAAAATCAAAAACCAATTTTAGCCTTGAAAAATCAAAATTAATACATCTTAAGAATAAATATTAAGAGCAAGTCAATTGATAAAAGTAATCCATATTATGCTAAAATGAATCAATGTCTACGATTCAATAAAATTTATAAATTTGTAATATCAAGATATTAAATTCAAAAATAATACCATAAAGAAGTTGGAGAATGGACTCAGCATGAAATAGAGAAGGATTTCTTTTAAAGATAACTTTTTACTTTAACCTTTGTGAGCTGGCAGGAAAATTTTAAAGTGTTTTAATAAAGAAAGAGAGATGGGGATGGGGTGGGGGTGTGAGCAGTAGGGCTCCCTTTACATGTGTGCTCATGTCTCTTATCACTCGTGCAATGAGGCCACGGGTGTGGACTTGTTCCTCGAATAACAAGGCTGTCAAGACATGTTTATTTTAAATTTGTTTGTTTTTTTAATTCATGCAATGCATTTTTTTCAATATTTTTGATTGCTACACTAGAACATGATCAAAATAAACATTGTTAGGGTGAATTGCCTTCCATGGAGTGTCTTATTTAAGGTAATGGAGTGAATTACTTTTTGGATTTCTAACTCTTTTAGATATTGTATTTTTTATTATAATTATCTACATATATTATAATTTAACAACCCCTCTTTTCCTACAATATAGTGTAGCATGATAAAAATTGGGTTAAAATTCTTCGTGAATGAAAGGTTAGAAATTTTAGGCTAGTCTAGCCTTGGATGAAATCCAAATATGGTGTGGTCTAGATTAATTCAAAAATAGATAGATTAGTGATTAAATAAGTTGAGATCATTTTGCTTTAGATGAGATACTAAGAAGTTCATAGAAACTTTTATAAGTAAATTTTGGTTAGAAAAACATTAGATATTGCATTTGTCATAAAGACACTAGTTTGGGATGTCAATAGATAGAAGTGTATTGTAAAATAGGCAAATTTTTGAAGTAGTCGAACTTTTCTCCTTCACTAAAGTTGCTTTACAGGAAGGCATATCACTGCCACTATCTTTTTAAAGTGGAAATATACCCACTAAAGCAAGAGCCAGAGTTTGTTATTCCCACCATAATGGGTGAATCTATAATGACCTATTTTTTTGGTAATTTACGTAAAATATTCATTTCTCTATAATTTGATTAATTTATCCCTCCTTATGGTTGTGTTGAGGTATTTATGAAGTGTTAGAATGTTTGGGATAGTTCCCAGAGTATTTCAATGTGAAATATGTGAAATTATGGTTTTTGACTGCTTGAAAGGCCTTATAATTGACTTCGGTCAATAATTATTAGGCAG
Source organism: Capsicum annuum (assembly GCF_002878395.1). Lineage (NCBI taxonomy): Eukaryota > Viridiplantae > Streptophyta > Magnoliopsida > Solanales > Solanaceae > Capsicum > Capsicum annuum. Next base: position 11,768 of record NW_025892661.1, read on the forward strand.
TGCTTCGAATGGAAAAATAGATTACGTCAGTAGGTCTGGAACGTGGATATTAGATTGTTTACATGGATGGTTTGACTTTATAACTTTATATCTCATTTTGGTCCTCCATTTGGAAATATTGTTAAAATAGGTTTCCAAGATCAAATCTGTAAAAACGACATCTTCTTAAAAATTTGATATTTCTATTGAGTCTGAATAATCAAATTTGATAGGTTAGAAATGTCGAACCTATGGGAGACATACAATTCTCCAAGTCTCCAGTTTATGCACAACTGCTAGTGTGACCACTAAAGCGACCCTTTGGGAGCTTTAGTGTACCTAAAGTGACACTGGTCTCCTAGTAGGTAACACTAAAGAGATAACTAGGGAACTTTAGTGCTCATCGCTAAAGCTGCCCAAGGTCTGCTTTAGCAGACTATCGCCCTGATGTGGTTGTCACATTAGTGGCATCTAGGCGCTTTAGTGCCGATTGCTAAAATGACCCATTATCTTCTTTTGTAGCACCTGGTATTTGAAAAGACCTCTTGGAGTTTGAGTTTTCAAGCAATTTCTTCCATTTCTAATCTTGGGTAAGTTTCAAAAACACCTATTTGAACTATTTTTCTTAACTTTATCATTTAAATCTTTATTAAACACGGATGTAAAAGTGGAATTACCTAAAATTTATATTGCTTCAATTTATACCTTAATTTCAATCCATTTTCAGTTGGGTTTTCTTCTATAAATTTCATTAATAAAGGAAAATATAATTTTGAACAAAAATTCTGGTTTTATCTTTCTTTTTCAAAAACCTATTTTGGGGTCTGTTTTGGTCTTGACTCAAAAACATGTAATATGGGTATCATTGACTTTATTTTGACATATAGATTCTATATTCATATATTTTAGTTTATTTCAGTTCCATTCATGAGGGAAAAGCTATGGATTGAAGGCTTTTTAGACTGAGTTTCAACACTTATGATGGTTGTGGCTTAACATTCTTCAAACTGGCTTGGGTAGTTAAGAATAATGTAAAATAATGTTATGAGTATAGGGTTGTATCATGGAAAATGTGTTAGGTGATTGATGTACCCGTGTGGGGGCCTATGTGGATAATAATCACTAATTTGAAATATTACTTGCTATGTGTGACCATGTGGGGTCTTATTTGATATTGTTGGCTTGTTAATGATATATATATATATATATATGTAAATATATATATATATCTTGGTTGAATTCTTTTGATGGAAAAATCCTAGATTTTGGGAATTATATGGTAATAATGACATTTTCTTGCATGATTTACTAGATGGTATTTAAATTATATTAGATCGCAGATGGTTGGTTGATTTGAGGAGATTTTTGCTCACTTAGATGGTACATTGGTTGGATATTGGATAGTTTCACTGTGGTTAGTTGTGAGCATTATATCCTTATGACATATTCAGTCATAAAACATTGATACCACCATGGAAATACTAGAAGAACTAGAAATACATTGTTTTTTTGATAGAAAATATGATATTTTAAAAACCGCTCAATCGATGTATGTACCGAAAAGGATATATAGATATTGATATTTGTATATTGGTTGTATAGGGGTTGATAAAACCCTATGGGTCCTACGTTAAGAAACTTTATTTCTGTAGGTGTGTTCAGAGGTTGTGCAAGAGCCTCGTGCATCATATCATCATTATCATAATCTTCATTGCACTTTATCTATTATTCTTATGAGGTGATTGTATTTTTATCTTTGGCTTGACAATTATCAATTTGTTCTATCTTCCGACACTTGTATTTGATGTATGTATATATTTGTTTTTTCTCTAAATGTGATTTTTATATGTTTATATATTAAAATTGCCACCGTTTGGGACATTTTCTGACTGCAGGTGACGTACCCATAGTTTGTGTTTCCATGATTTATTTTTTATTTACTCAGTTGACCTATGATACCTATTAAGTACAAGTGGACTATACTCATCCAAGTACAAGTGCACCATACGAATAGATGATTTAGGTGATAATTAGATCCCATTGGAGGTTGTAGTTAATCTATGCATTTTGATTTGACTTTTACCTTTTCTTTTCAAGACTATTTCTAACTTGTATTCAGAGATAGAGTTTTTCTATTATTTTGAAATCTTATGTATATTTTACCTTGAGTTGTACTAGTTAGTTCTTATATTATGACACTAGGTATTGGTATTTGGTTGGTATCTTGATTATCTTTTTGCTTTTATTATATACATATATGGTTAGACTGTATTCTACCTTGGATTGGTATTGATTTTTAATTTTATATCAATTTAGGTGATAGACTTACTTATCAAGGCTTTCCACGATAAACGCCATCATGATCTTTATTTTTGGGTTGTGAAATATAGTATCGGGGCAGCCAAGTTTTTATTAGTCTTAACAGTGTAAGCATGTGATATCTAATAAAGTATTGTTGATCGGTATATAAATATATGTATCTATCTTTGAGAGGGTATAATATATCTTTAGGAAACTTTTTTTGATTCATACTATATCGTGCGGATCTTTCATACCTTATGTTCTAAGTCATATTTTACTCTTTTCTACATGGATGATAAGGACTAGATTTTGTGAGGCTAAAGATTTGGATAGAGCACAGTCTATTAGGCTGTGGAGGATAAGAATAAGGATCTTCTCCATTCTTGGATAGCATAAGGGGACTCTCTCTTGAACCTTTAGATGAGCATGTCAGAGATATGGGTCCTACTTCAATTCCATTGAGTTCTTTTACACCAGTATTAGAGGGGTTAGTGCTTTGCTTCTTAAACCAATTGGAGGGTGCTTTTTTAGTTCACCTTGTGTTCCTCTAGCTCTCTGTGTTGTAGTTCATCAATGCTAGAGTTTGCTTATGGTTTTCCACATATTCTGAGTAGGTATTCTCTTGTTGTACCAATATCTTCTTATGGTACTCTATAGATTCTAAGAGCAATTCCTCTCTCAGTACCTATATCTAAGTATTAAGTTTTACGATTTGGAGTAAACATTCTTCTATTATGCCTCTTCATGTAGGTTCTCATTTTACTTGATTTATTATGCCTTATATTATTATGAGTACAACTCTCTATAGAGGTTTGAGAGATTCACTTATTTGGATCCTCCTATGTGCAGTACTGCAATAGGTGAGAATGCCAATGAGTTCTTGATGGCTTATATAGAGAAGTTGCATAACCTTGGTTTGCTTAAGTCCTATTGAATTTCTTATACTACTTATTAGTTGAGTGATGTAGCTAGGGATTGTGAGGTCAGTTATTGGTTGTCAACATCTTGGTTCGCCAGAGAAGACTTGGGATCAGTTTATAGAGGCTATTTTAGACAGGTTTGTTCCTTTGAGTTTAAAAGAACAAATGAGAGATGAGTTTGATTGCTTTGAGTAGGGTTCCATGAGTGTTTCAGAGTATGAGACATGATTCTATACTTTGTCTAAACATTCTTATGCAAGTATTACCACCATATCTCAAAATATTTTGAAGTTCATAAATGGGTCAGATGTTTCTCTTCAATTTGCTACAACTTAGATTGTAGTGTGTAAAGCAATATTTCAAACTATAGTGGATCATGCAAAGATGACTGAGTTAATTCTTTGAGTATCTCAGGTAGGCCCAAAAATGATGTGTCATTTGGGTGAGTTTAGAGGTCATATCTCTTATGGTAGAGATTCTAAAGGCTTCTATGGGTATCATGGTAGAATAGTTCAGGAAGCCTTGCAGAGTTCAAGTAGTGGATCTTTTATTTTAGAAGCTTTAGGTGGTCATCCTAGTTTATTCGTACCTCATTTCATTAAGTTGGGTCATAGCATTTTCTATGTTTGTAATGAGATGGGTTATGCGGCCAAGGACTTCCCGCACAATATTTCTAGAGGTATTTCTATATCATATGTGAGAGGTAGAGGTTCTCTAAGAGAAGTGATAGGTAGAGGTAGTGGTCCCAAGGCTTCTTAGCCTGATAGTAGACGTGGTCAGTGCTATGCTATACCTGCTAGGCCAGAGGTAGAGGCATCCGATGCCATTATTATAAGTATCATCCCTATTTGTTATATATCTGTATTTGTGTTATTTTATTTGGGGCCAAATTTCTCTTATGTTTCTGTATTTTTTGTTTTAGGTTCTGGTTCTTCTTATGAGCCTCTTTGTGTATCTACCCCTATAGAAGACTCTTTAGTGGTGGATCGGGTGTACCGATCTAGTGTTGTGTATTTTTCTGTGCATGAGACTTGGGTAGATATGATTGTATTTGATATGGTAGATTTTGTTGTCATCTTAGGTATGGATTGGTTAGCTTCTTATCATAGATATCCTAGATTGTTATGCTAAGACTATAACTTTTTCTTCACACAGTGTGCAAAGGATAACTTGTAAAGGTTTTCTTTATTTGGGACCGAAATGCGTTATATCTTTCCTTCAAAATTATTATTTGGTTGAGAGGGGATATTGTCTTATTTGGATCATATTCGTAATACTAGTATTGTTTCACCTCCATTTTTAGATTCTATTAGTGTTGTCTATGAGTTAGTAGATGTTTTCCCTATGGATTTCCTTGGTATACCTCCTAATTATGCTGTTGACTTTGTTATTAATTTGACCCAGGTACCAAGACTATTTATATTCCTCTTTATAGGATTGACTCAAAAGAGTTGAAGAAATTAAAGGATCAATTGAAAGAGTTATTGGATAAGGGATTTATTTGACCTAGTGTCCCACCTTACGGTGCATTTATCTTTTTTGTGATGATAAAGAAAGGGGCTATACTTATGTGTATTGATTATCAATAGTTGATCGAGGTGACAGTTAAGAATATATATTTTTTTCCTCATATTAATGATTTATTCAATCAACTTCAAGGTACGTTGACATTTTTAAAGATTGATTTAAAGTTTGAGTATCACCAATGCAAGATTAAAGCTTTGAATATTCTAAAGATAGCTTTTTAGAATTTATATGATCATTAGGAGCTCTTTGTCATTTCTTTTGGGTTGACCAATGCCTCAGCTGTGTTCATGGAGTTGACAAACTAGGTATTTCATTTGTATCTCGACTCTTTTGTCATTGTATTTATAGATGATATCTTGGTTTATTCTAAGAGTAAGGCCATGGACCATTTACGTTCTGTGCTTCTGAGATTAAAGGATAAGAAGTTATCTACTGAGTTTTCTTAGTGTAAGTTTTGGTTATAGTCTATCTCTTTCTCAGGTCATATGGTAACCAAGGACTATTTTATGGTCGTTTCAACCAACATTACAGTGGTTAATGATTGGGCTATACCTACTTCTCCTATAAAGATTTAGAGTTTTCTTGGTTTAGCAGGCTACTATCGGTATTTTATTAAAGTGTTTTCATCTATTACAACCCCATTAACCAAGTTGAATCAGAAAAAGATTTCATTCAGTAGTTCAATGCTTTTCAGGAGAGCTTTCAACCCCTCAAGAATTTATTGACTTCACCTCTTATCTTAACCTTTCCAAAAGATGGCATAGGTTTTACCATCTTTTGTGATACTTCAGGTGTTGGCCTAGGTATTGTACTAATGTAGGAGGGTAAGGTGATCGCTTATGCTTCTCTTCAGTTGAAGCCCCCCCCATAAGAGAAATTACCCTACTCATGATTTAGAGTTGTGTGCGATTGTTTTTGTTTTGAAGTTTTGGAGACACTACTTGTAAGGAGTCTATTATGACATATTCTCGGATAATCGTAGCCTTCATTATTTCTTCACCCACTGAGATTTTTATATGAGGCAGTGCCCTTGCCTTGAGTTGCTTAAGGAATATGACCTGACTATTCTCTATTCTCCTTAGAAGGGTAATATGGTTACGGATGCCTTTAGCCGGTGTTGACTATTATAGGTAGCTTGGTGCATCTTTTGACCCAGCATAAGAATTTGTCCTTAGAGATTTAATCTTTGGCGAACCAGATAGTTAGGCTTGATATTTTGATACCTTGGTGTATTTTTAAAATTTAAAGAGGCTAGGTCCTCCTTGATGTAGCAGATTCAGGATCATTAATTTGATGATGTTGTGTTGATAGTGATTCAAGATAAGGTGATGAGTGGTCAGGCTAAGGAAGCCTTAGTCGATACCGATAGTGTTTTGAGGATTTATGGCCAAAGTTGTGTGACAAGAGTGGATGACTGGATTAGATCAATTTTGGAGGAGCCTCATTACTCTAGATATTTTATCCATCCTGGATTGACTAAGATATATCATAATTTGAGACAACATTACTGGTAAGGTGGTATGAGGAAGAATGTAGCAGATTTTACAGCTCGTTGCTAATGTTACCAGTTAGTGGAGGCCAAGCATTTGAGACCTAGTAATTTTCTCTAGAGGTTACCCATTCCTAAGTGGAAATAGAAAATGATCACTGTAGGGTTTATGACTGGACTGCCTCATACTTCTCATGGTTCTGATAGTTTCTAGGTCATTATTGATTTATCTAACTAATCTACTCATTTCATTTTGTTCAAGTTTTCTTTAGTGCTTAGAATTTGGCCTATATTTATACATATGAGATAGTTTGTCTTCATTGGGTGCCACTGTCTATCATCTTGGATTGAGTTTCCATGTTTACGTCTTACTTTTGAAAGATTTTTTAGGAGTATTTAGGTATTTAGGTTAATCTTAGCATAACATTTCTCCCAGACAGACAGACAATTAGAACATATTATTCATGTTTTAGAGGATATGCTCCACGCTTATGTCTTAGACTTTGGTAGTTAGTGGGAGAATCATCTAGCCTTGGCAGAGTTTGCATATAATAATATCTACCATTCCAATATTGACATGGCTCATTTTGAGTCTTTATACTGTAGGCATTATCATTCTCCATTTGGTTGGTTTGAGGTGTCTGAGATTAGACCTTGAGGTATAGACTTGCTTAGTGATTCTTTGGATAGAGTTTAGGTCATTAAGGATAGACTTTGTAGTGCTATGTAGATCATATGCTTCGCTCCATGAGGTTCAATGTTGGTGATTATGTCTTCCTTCATATGCTGCCTATGAAGGATATATTGAGGCTTGAGAAGAGGGGCAAGCCTCACCCCAGGTATATTGGACCTTTTGAGATACTTTAAACTATTGCTTATATGGCTTATAAGTTAAATTGTCACCTAAATTTATCAGATGTTCATCTAGTTTTTTCATGTTTCCATGCTTTATCTTTACATTCAAGATGAGTCTCATGTCATTTGTTAGGACGCGGTTCGGCTAGACAAGCGACTATCTTTTGTTAAGGACCCTGTCTCCATTTTAGCTAAAGATGTGAGGCAGTTGTATTTTGGAGATATTCCAGTGGTTAAGATCCAGTGGCGGCATCGACTAGTAGATAAGTCTACTTTAGAGGTCAAGTTTGATATGCATAGTTGTAATCATCGACTTTTATCCAATTTAGGTATTTCCCTTTCTCTTAATTTAATGACAAACTAGATTCATAAAGATGGATGATGTAATGACCTAATTTTTGGGTGATTTTGTGACATATAACTTTTTATGTTATTTCACCAATTTACCCCTCCCCTTGGTTGCATTTTCGTATTTATTGGGCCTGGGGATGTTTTGCTTGGTACTCAATGTATTTTGGTATGAAATATGTGAAATTATGGGTTTTAAGGCTTGAAAAGCCTTATAGTTGATTTTGATAAACAATGTAATAATGTAAAAGCATGCTATAGGTAATGGGGTTGTATCATGTAAAATGTGTTAGGTGATTTATACGCCCATATGGGGGCCTATGTGGATAATATACGGTGGTTTTGAATTATTAGTTTCTATGTGTGACTGTGTGGGGTCTTACATGATATTGTTAATCTGATGATGATATATGTTTGTTTTACACTCATTTTCTTTAAAAATCATAGATTTTTGGAATTGTATGGTATCAATGACATTTTCTTGCTTGTTTCACTTGATAGTTCTGGATTATATTGGATTATGGATGGTTGGGTTTATTTGAGTTGATTTTTGGCTCACAAGGTTGGTATGGTTAGATATTTGATATTCTCATTTTGGTTGGTTATAAGCATTACATCCTTATGTCATAATCATTCATGAAACATTGGTACCACCGCAGAAATACTATTTTTTTCTGACAAAAAATATGATATCTTAAAAACTCTCTATCGATATATGTTCTGGAGAAGAGATATGGATATTGGTATTTAGATATTGGTTGTCTATGGGATGATGAAACCCTCATAGGTCCTACGTCGGGAAAATTTACCTTTATTGGTGCATATGGAGGTTGTGCGACAATCTCGTGCATTACATCATCATCATCATCATCATCATCTTTATTGCACTTTATATATTATGCTTATGCTGTAAATTATATTTTTGTCTATAAATTGACATTTATCTCTCCTTTCTATCTTACTATACTTGTATTTGATATACGTGTATATTTGTTCTTCTTTTATCGAGATGTGATTTTTAAATGTGTATATTAGAACTGCTAGTAGAGACTGTGTGGGCTACCTTTTAGGACATTTTCTAATGTGATGACGTCCCCATAGTTTGTGTTTATATGCTTTATTTACTACTTTACTTAGTCAGCCTATGATACCTACTGAGTACAAGTGGACAGTACTCATCCCTACTATGCCCTGTTATTTCAGATTCAGGTACGAGTGGACCGCACAAATAGTCGATTCAGGTGATACTTAGAGCCTATTCGATGTAACAGTACATCTAAGCATCCAAAGTTGACTTCCACTTTTTGTCAGCTACACTATGTCTTACTTGTATTTAGAGACAGAGTTTTGCTCCTATTTGTATATCTTATGCATTTTGTCCTCGAGTTGTACTCGTTAGTTCTTATACTGTGACACTAGGTTTTGGGATTTGGTTGGTATCTTGATTACGTTTCTGCTTCTATTATATATATTTGTAGTTTGACTCCGTTCTTGGGGTCTTGGCTTGGTTTGGTATTGATTTTATCATTTCATATCAATTTGGGTGATGGGCTTACTTGTCAAGGCTTGCCACGACTAGTGCTACCATAACCTTGGTTTTGGGGTCGTGGTAGAATCACACGATAGTAATGCTGCTATACTAGGAATTATCCTATTATAGTGAGACAAGTGTTGTTTAATATAGAAAATAAATCAAAAATGTTATTTTAATTTCTTATTCATCCAAGGGTCGAGTTAGCCAATTTTAGGTAATTTCAACTGATTTTCCATCAAAATTATTCATTGATGTGAATAATTCCACTCATTTAACATGTTTTTTTTAAAGAATTCTACTTTTAATCACAAAGTTTTGAGTATGTTGGAGGATTTGACTAGATGTAGGCTAAATTTCTAAAGGAAATTAGTATATATATTGTGAAACCCTTGTGTTTTGCTTAAAGATATATGAATTATGGTTTCATGCTTAGAGTATATTTTATAATCAGGAATTTGGAAGAATTATGGTGGAATAAAGTTACAAAAACACTAGACTAAGGGAATGATTATTGTTTTGGATTTTTGGGTTTTTGGATTTGGTTTTAATCTTTGTAATTATTAGGATATTATTTGAATATTGGTTGTATTGTTGTTTTTAAACCCCAATCAAGATGAAATTGCAAGAAAAGGCAAAACTTAAGTAAGTTAGAGCAATTGCAAGCTTGAATTAAGGTAGGTAATAGTTTATTTGTAGTTGAAAACTTAATTTAGTTTATCTGTGCATGTTAAATGCCTCTTTATTTACTTGTTGCAATACATGTTATGAATGTTAATTTATTGGTGTATATTATAAGTGTTTAATCACCTTTAATGAGTTGTATAAAAATACTTGTTTGAAGTGCAAGCATGGTTTTTTTATTTCATATTGTAATTATACTTGTGTTAAGAGTGCATAATGTGTGATAAAATGGTAAAGGTCATCATCACGGAACTGGTGGAACTCGGAGAGTATAAAGGTGGGGCCATAATAATAAGGATGGTATATTGGTCTGGGGTGTCAAACACTAGATGTCTAGATTATTTCATACATGGAATGAGTTCGTCCCTCTCAAGTCAAGTCTAGTGGACAATCATAAGACCCATAGCACGTGTGTACATGGTATTGGTAAGTTTGATGGTTCCTTGAGTGGGATGAATTATGTTGTTGGTGATATATTGTGTTCCTTTATTGAATCCACTTATATTATTATTATTAGTAGGACCTATAAGTAGTCTGAGCTGGTAGCATTTGAATTGTGTAAATAATTGTTGAAGTATTTTGAAAAGAGTAATTGTGGCTAGGTTGAGATATTGTTGTTTGTCATAATATTAACTTGGTGGGTTTCGGTATTGTCCTATACTTGTTTGAATTGTTTGATATTATTTTGAAAGACGAAGTGGAGATGTAAATGCTAAGTGTTACATGGTTGTTCTTGTTTACAAAGTATTAGTTATATGTACATATTTATTATTCTGAGTTGGCTGATACCATACTAGTATAGAGTGACACTATACTTATATTACCTGTGATCTTCTTTTTGTTTAGTGCAGAACATATTCCCAAGACTTCGATGAGACCTCAACTGTAGAAAGTTATTGTTCCAACTCAAGGGTGAGCTACATCTTTTAGACTATCAAGAGTTATCTCACTTAAAGTTCTTGTCCTCTTGTTCTAGACATTGGCATTTTTACTATTTAGATTTTTTGAGGTGTACCCGTAGTTTGACATTGTTTGATGTTTTGGTATACTGACTTATAGTTCATTAAGGAATTTTACATGCTTAGAAATTTTTTTGCATTTGTTATTTATTAAAATACTTTGAGATATTTGGTTGATTAATGAAATTGCTATCTCCCTTGTAAAATCCGTTAAGTATTGGTGTTAGGTAATTGGGGTAAAAGGTTCTTCAAATAGTGTAATTATGTGGCTGCCACTCACAATAGGTTTGTGTTGTGAAAATTTTGGTAACAGAGACCTAGGTTAGGTAATTTCACTATACCAAAATGAGTCCAAAAGAGTCTTGCAAAATGGTACAGTGACTTCTATAATTTTCTTTGAGAGGCTATTGGACTTTAGGAAATAATTACTTGTTTTCTTCTTTCATTCTATAACTTGATTCCAATTGGTATCTATTAATTAAAACATTGTCACCCTTTTTTCTATAGATAGTGACTAATAGAGCCAATGGAACTAGAGTAACACTATGGAACCAGTTGTTTGAGGTAGAGAAAAGGGTAGGGGGAGAGGAAGAGGTAGAGAAACACTTGCTAAGGATAGAGCTGGGCTATAACTAATTTTCACTGACAGAGATCTGAGACACCTCCCCCACCATAGGATTAACATAATGATATTATGAATGAGGAGGCTTTGGGGTAGAAGGAAGGAGTACCAGTTCTGGTAGGTGTAACTCCTCCATCAATGTCGACTGAAGCAACTCCGTAGGTACTTATTTTTGTAAGTAGACTAGCACATACAAGTGCCACACTATAACATCCCAAAATCTAACTAAGATTAGGTCCACACTTCAAGTACATATATAAGCAATCCTTATCTTTTGGTAGCATGAGAAACGATTTAGACCTGTATTAATGCTACAAGTAACTCCTATTTCATAGAAAAGTTGAAACCTTCTATACTGACAAATTCATTGTGAAGAGTCTTTTTATACCCAACATCAAACAAGCTTAACTCTTAGATTATGTGGAATTTTTAAGCTTCAGAAACAGCAAATAAAATTTCTTTGAGTCTTATTTATAAGGCATCCAATTTCTCATTAAATCAGTTCAGGAGGTAAGAGTTATGAATATTGTAGCAAAGCACTAATCAATAGTGAGATGCTACGATCAAACCTATGACTATAGGTAGATAGTATTATAATACGATGTCTTTGTCTGCATGAAATAGACTCAAGAACCTAAAACTTGAAAAATATACCTCATAACCACAAAAGAAATCCACAATCTTGGGTAGAACAAACGATTTTTGGTAAAATCGAGATCCACAAGGTTGTTTTAGCATGGATATTCAATGAAGAACTAAGGAATAATCGTGGGATCATACCATGAGTCATATCTTGACTAATTTTATGGAGTCTTGAGAAATCTCAAAATAATCCACCAACCTATTAGCACCATCTATGATCATAGGTAGATCCCTCGATCATAGAATAGTTCATTTGTCACACTTCACAAATTTTTAGCTACATCTTATGAGGGGAACTCTGGTCTTTTACCTATATTTAAACCCCCAAACTATGTCGTTTTAACTATATCGAGTCTAAATAAAAAGCATAAACCAGCCTAAATCCCTTATTCCCTAAAATTACAATAGATACTTTCTCAAATTATAGAGAGAACATGAGATAAACCTTTCTCCAAAGAATTTGGGATTCCCTCATTGGGCTTTCTTTCACCCATTGAATCCTAAAGTTAATTATATTTCTTAGTTAATTTGTTCTCCATACTTAAGGTTTCCATGAAAAGTATGAATTCTCTTATATTTCAGTTTCCTACTTTGCCTTAAGTGACAAATACATATTTTCCCATGTTATATTTACATACTCATAACTATGAACCCACAGTATATTTTTATATTCATGATTTTGGACTTAATATAGAATTCCCTATCCTGTAAAAATTATAAAATTGCCATGACTTGTTGCATTCTTTAGAGATATTGGTTATGAACACTAGATGACTTAGGATATCATGTATTGGTAGTTAAATACTTAGTCTCTTAGTTTTTATGACTTAGAATGCTTTTAAGTTAGGCACATATCCTTCAGTTGTAGAACATCTGTGTTATTGAGAATTTCAGTATATCAATTTATATTTAGTTGGGAGTAGTCCGTAGCACTAAGTGAACGCAAGGATGATGGCTCACTAATTTTCTTGGCTAAGTAAAAGTCTCTAAGTTCTAGAACTACGATACAATCTTAGGTTCTAAAGGGTCACTTATCAAATCACACTTGATACCTTAGTCATTTTGGACATCAATTAGTAGATCCATGTTAGTATATGTTTATACCCTTGCAAGGTATAGGGAACTCTTCAATTTAGGGTTACATGTTGGACCCTGGTTAGCTTAAATTGGGGTATGTTGGTTAACAGTAGCTCCCACAGTTCAAACTTAGACATTGCATTATATTGTATTCAGTTATCCATTATCTTATTATTTAGTTGCATTCTTATTACTTGGTTATTGTAGAAGTATACATATTTTTACTGTAGAGCTACAAGGACGGATTGACAGTTTTGAGGTCTTAGCAGGAGACTGATTCTTCTAGGCTTAGGTTCTTGAGTAATCAAACCTGGTTAAGAGGGTGTCTACTTTGAGATCAAAAGTGTGCACATTAGCTGAGAGCCACACTCCAATCATCCCTTAGGTCATACCAGCCTTTGTACACATCACCAGCACTGATATTTGATCTATTTAAAAAGGAGGATGAAGTCCATACTATTAGGGCCAAGAGAAGCCAAGTGTATGACGCGTAGAGTGATAGCTTAGATGAGTTTAGGCATACACTAAAGAAGGCCACAACATGAAGTTTATTAGTCAGCTACATATTTACGACCAGAGGCATTTCCAGCTTATGTTGGGTGCCTATTCTAGTCGAGCACCACCACAAGCTCTTGGCCATATGCTTGATGATCCATATGAGGCCTCAGCTAGGGGTGAGCCTGCATCTGATATATGGAGCATCCCAAGTATGTCCCTATACCCATATATTCTTTATTTTCTCATATGCACTGGGATATCACATCAAATTTATGTTAGTGGTCAGGGTGTAACAACCACATAGGGTTTTTGTTACAGTGTCTCTTTTTTCAAAGGTGTGCTATCATAGAAGAGCCAACATGTTTAGGTATAATGTTGTGCTCATACTATGTATTATGTTTTGTTTTTTCTAATTATATGAAAAATAAGGAACCTAAGTCCAGTCAAAATATTTTGTGTTTTTATGTGTTTAAAAAATATGATATCCCTACCAAATTTTTAGTGAATTACGTATTGTGAATATATGTGGGACCATTGTTGAATCTAGTTATGGAATTAGTATTAGAGAAAAAATTATCACAGCTTAGCATTTCATAAATAGAATAGGTAGGAGTTGATGATATAGCCCTACACCATGTGTGTGTGAGTTGTTCACCTAGTTCACTTTGTGTATTTGATACAGAACTTTCTCATTTAGCCTTGCCTAGGTTGTAGGATAGTTGGTAGGGACATTATCATAGGCCGTGTTTGAAAAAGTCCACTATTAGCTTAAAAAACTGACCAAAATATTAATAAGTATCCCTTGATCCCTAATTTGAACTAAAAGCGACCCATTTTCTTGTTTTAAACATTTCACCTTTATATTTAATTACAGTGAACCTATTTTTCTCCTGGTCCTTCCTTGGACATTGTGTACCTAAACTTAAGCAAATTGAGTATGTTGAGGGTGTTAATCATAGGGGTATGTAGTTGAAGATGGGTATGAAAACATGTGTTCAATTAAATAAAATAAAGTAAGTTTAGCTGTGATAGAGAATATGAAAGATAACAATGAAGAGAAAAACATCAACAAATGAAAAAGGACTGAAGAAAATCACACCCAATCTGAATAGCAATAAAGGTGAAAAAGGGAGAAAAAAGAAACATGGTTAAGTAGTGGAGCCACCAATGTAAGTGTAGTGTCAAGGAGAGTGATTCACTATTTACCAAATGTAACATAGCTGCCCCCAAGCCTACATTATGAGCCAATAAAAATCCTATAGTAATCCTAGTCTAACAGTCCATAAAATTAAGGTATAGAAAATAAGGAAAAGCCTATGATATCATGCACATTGTTGAAATTTTTTGTGACTATTTTATATAGTCCTTATATTTATATGAGCTATGGTATTGTGAGAGTTAGAACTTCCTTGCTGCAAATGTACATGGTTTGTAGTGTTAACTTCTTATTTGTTCAGGTAATGTCAATTGCATACATGCTCGATTGTTTGTTGCAAATCTAATACCATAACTTTATTCCTATAAGTCATATTGTTAAACCACAAGGATATACAGTGGTTTTGAAAATTGTAAATATGAGGGGGGTAAGAAATTTGAGTTAAAATGAGTTGACTTTCGTAGGTGCCGTAGGTTTATTTTAATTAAACATTGTGTTTATTAAATTTTGTGTTAGTTGCCTGAGGACATGCAAACGTTCTAAGTAGAAGGTGTTGATGTGCTATGTTTTCATGCAATTTTTGATGGTTAAAACAAGGAAATTGAGCACAAACTTCGATATTCTTGTTAGATATGATGTGCTTTTTTGTAGTTTTTTTTTGCAGGAAACCAGGGTTTAGAACAAAAAATGAGAATAAGAGTTGAAGAGTATCTTAAAAGGCTACCCACGAGTCAATATATGACCCCCGGGTAGTACGTATGCCTCGTAGGCTAACACGTGGGTTGGAGTTCTGAAGTTTGACATTTTTTTATTCCTACTAGCCTGCCTATGACCTATAGGAAAAACCTACGACTCATAGGTTGCCTCATGGATTTCTGTCGATTCACGTTTTCTACATGGTTTAGGATAACTTTTTAGATGTATCGATAAATACCCTTTGGATGTTATATTATCAGTTTATGCACTTTATACACTTTTGACATTATTTTGAGTTCTCAGAGACATTATTGATCTTGGAATTATTGATCTTGGTTCTTAGAGTTTTCATTATTATTCTTCATAAGTTCATCATTACTTTTTCATGTATGGAATCTATGTTTATTCTTACAATTATGAGCAGCTAAACCGATAACTTGGGTTGTGGGAACCCTGATGGATTAACAAAGCAACTTTTGTGTAATCAATCTTAACTGGTATTTTTGCATGTTTTGGGATTTCTTTCATTTTGATTGTTTTCTTAACGGTTTCAAAAATTAGGAACTCGCCTATATTCGATAATTTATTAGGATAGAGGTGGAGATTAGGAAAAATAAATCACAATAGTATTTTTAAGCTATAAAACATCATCTAATTAACTTGAGAGTGAGAGGCGATAATAAATATGAGATCATAAAACAAGGGTTGGCAATGTGACACTCTGAGTTCATGAGAAGATGAGTCAAATTCAGCCAAACAAATTTCAAGAGACGGTTAGGTGATACATAATTAGTTAGATTTTTCAGGCAAGACACTAAAACAGTTTAACAAGCACAAGCAGTCGATGAAGTTATGAAGTCAGTGGTAAAATAATTCTCGTGATTATCTGATATTGGTAAAAACCCTAATTTACCAGCATTGTTACTGTTACTTTTACTTTTATAGAACCCTTTTTCTTTAATTTTGCAATTTCTAATTACATCATAATGCTCCTAATATATTTTTGACATATTTCATATGGGATCAAACCCAACCAGATGGGTTCAATATTTGACAAGCGACCACTTTATACTTTCTTGGAGGTGTAATTTGAGCAATATCATGTGGATTGTTTTTATCGGTGTTAAGCTCACTACACTTATGAGTGAGAGGTTATGAAATGTTTTAGGAAAACTTTCACTTCTTTCATGTTCATATTATGTAATAGAGTGTGAAATCTATTAAAACATCTTGCTAACTCACTCTCTATGCATTTATAGAACATACCTCCTAGAAGAGCTAAAAGAAGGAAGAACCAAATGGTAATAGACATGAAAACCAACAAGCACCATAAGCTACAATATAACCATTGACTGATGTATTTTATCCTAAGTTGAAGACTACTTTCGTAGTAACAGCTTAAGAAATAATCACTCAGGCTGATCAGCAGGTAGTAGCACCAATCAATCCAAATACTAGTACGATAATGGCTAGAGTCTAAAATTTCACTCAGATTAGTCCTCCTGAGTTCCATGGATCTAAAATTAAGTAGGATCTGTAGCAGTTATGGAATGATATTCAAAAATTTACTAAGATATTGGGTATCACTATAGTTGAGAGTACAGATGTAACACCCCACATTTTTAGCTAGAAATCAAAAAATTATTCCTACATTTATAAACTCAATCCCATGATTTATTTTTGAATACATATGTCATAATCATTATCCTAGTGTTAAGAGTGCTTATGAGGTAGAAAAATGTTCATAGGAATCACTTAGAGCAAAGTTGAGTTAAAAGCCTTTGATTTAGCCAAATTTTAGTATTTGATTCTACAAAAGTCAGACTTGAATGTGTATACTTTTAACATATGTGTAATTATGATTTCAATAACCATCAAATTATAGATAATTAAATTAGCTTTCCAAAGATAGCAATTTCACTTTAATATGATATTTGAGCAAAAAGTTATGACCATTTTCATGAGACACAATCAGGGTAACCCCCTGTGATTTTAACACTCTAATAATGCATTTAAAATGACCTTTTGGACCACCATTTCGATGGTATACCATGTTTAGATATTCTGAGTTGGGTTGGTGTGTTTTTGGATGTTGGAATTAGGTGTGTGTCGCCAAATAGACCCTCTGGTAAAAGAGCGCGATGTATGACAAACACTAATAACCACTAGATGGGCTTGGATTTTGGCATGCACCACCCACTCTCAGGTTTTTTTTTGGTGTGCACTGCTAGCCCTTCGGTGTGCATTTGGCGTGTGCCAACCAGCAAAAGCCAAGTGTCAAAATTGCTCTGTTTTGACTTAGTTTAAATGAATTAAACTCTTTTCACACCCCTAAACCATTTATAATAATTATTAAATGAATTAAGGGGTCTTAAAACACTTTATTTCCACCCTCAACCCCAAACGTCTAATACATGATTTAAAACCCTTCCCTTCTCCCCAAAAACGAAATTCAAATTGTTTCCCTCAAGAATTTAAGAAGTTTCAATTTCAAGATTTCTTCAAGAATTTGTCCAATCAAGGTATGTGGGATTTATGAAAAAGGATAATATTCCATCCTTATGCCCATATTGTAGGATTTCAAGATTAAATTTCTTTATTAGGGTTCATACACAAATAGTCATATTCTTGAATTATGATATTTCCATGAGTTTGAAAGCTTTAAGTATACCTAAAATTGTGTATGTTCATGTTTTAACTTCTAAGATTTATATTATAATTTTAATTTCATTAGCTTTACTTAGATTATTGAAAGATTCAATTTGGTTATTGAGCATGAAGTTTTGTTATAAATTTCCTTAAATTAAAGCATGAATTATAAGCTCCAAGTACATGTATTGAGTTTTCAAAAAGATTATGCAGCACTTAAACTTCATTAATAAGTCTATACCATGATTGAAAGAAAGGTTCAATCATTTAATCCTAAGATAAGATATGAAATCCACAATAGTTCATCTTGATTATGATTTAAAGTAAAGAGAAGTATAACTAGTTTTTATTCTACTTTAAGGTGGATTTCACCAAGTATTAGCATACAAGTATTCTGAGAGTAGTATTTAGCATCGAGAAGCAAATGTGAATGAGCGTATCCTAAATTCCTTGAAACTATGAGCCACCATAGGTTAAGCTTTTTTCCTAATATGGATGAAGTTTGGTGATCACTAAAGTTAAGTTTCTACTCTGATGTCAAGGGTAAAATATCTCTCCCCAACATTGGTAAAACATTGGAGTCCATGGTAGCTCATATGGTATATGTCTATTAGAAGAATCTCCCACAAGAAACAATAAAAGTAAATATCTTAGAAACGAAGTGTATTAACTCATAGTTCTATTCTAATATTGTTCTACATAAGTTATAATCCATGAGATTTCATCTTTCAGTTTACATATGATCAAGGTGAATCTTTTTACACTTAGATTGAATGATTTGAAAGTATACCCAGCTTTTCGCTCCACTAATTATACAAAAGTAAAGATTTAAGAAACTAAGGGTAGTGATTCACCAACTTATTAGATTATGTTTGTTACTCGTGTTTTAAGATACTTCAGCTTTTAGTTTATTTTAGTCTCTGGGTGAGTCTACTTGCACTTAGCATGCATGTTTTAAGATTATGTATCTATTCAGTTTTACTTATTGCATTCACCCTTATTTACTTAGTAAATTCAAGAAGTACTGACCACAATACGTCTGTGTGGCTACATTATTTCACAATCAGATAGTTCACAACTTCTAGTTAGTAGGTAATGAGTTCTTTTGACTTGAGGACTCAAGTAAACTGTAGTACTAGTAGCATTTTTTAATTAGTCGTATTGATTAGGGATAGCTAGGGGTCATGTCCTGGCTACGTATAGTCAGTATTAGTAGAAGCTTCATAGATCGTCATTCAGTGCTAATGTATTTAGTTTTAGTTTTATTTTATATAACCAAAGTGTAAATGTTTTAAATAGTTTGGTATTGAACATATTTAGAAAAGACATATTTTTCGCTTATTTCTTCCATATTTATGTAACATATTCAGTTGCTCATAAGTTATGCAAGTACCATAGGTTAGCTTATGATTACTTATAGTTGTAAGCACTGTGTGATGTCCAGGGGGTAGTCTTAAGTCATAACAAACTTTATATCAGAGCACAAGGTTTAAGTTGCCTAGGGTGTCTATAAAGTCATGTCTAGTAGAGTCTTTCAGAATGGTATGAAGATGTGTGTACTTTTCTTGGAGAGGCTTTATGGCATTTTAAAAAAGTTTTCCTTCTTTTTTATCCCAAATTGTACTGTAGAAATGTTCTCTAAGAAACTTATGCAGATTCTCATCCTGATCCATTCATGCCAGTTCTGCATTATTTTTTAGGTAACAGAAATGGTTAAGCTTAAGTGCCTATTGATAGAGTTTTCTCATACAGTCCGCACAGACAGTTATGGGATTCTAAATTTTGAAAGTGTTCATTCTTATTCATGAAAATCGTGCACTAAATCAAAGTCATATGTGTCCTCAGATCCTTTCTCAAAATCCTATATGATAGCATATGATCTAGAGTTAGAAGAATGAACCTAGAAGTTTTACATTAGTAAAATGGGGATAGTGTTATCTGAATTTAATAGATTATATATACATGGGGTTACTTGTATGAAGGTAAATCAGTAGGCTTGAAATAGTGTATGCAAGAATTAAGTTTGTTGATTTGAAATTAAGTATGATGATATGGGTGTGATTTAGAGGTACACCTAAGGTGATACGATATTGTATTATTTCAAAGTTTTAACAATGTGTGTGCTTAGACAGTACCCTTGAGTTGTTAAACGCGAATAAGGCTAGTAATATAGTACATGATATTCTTACCAGCTAAGTTATGGGTTATAGGTTGATGATGTTGGGTATGTTGGTGTAATGTTTATTCTTATGGTTTAGGGAAAATATAAGTTTATAGATGTGATATTAGTAGATTATGAAGAAAAAGCGGCAAATTATGTGTTTAGTGAGGCTAGTATGTTGTCGAGAAGGGTGTAAGTATGTGATAATGATTGTTGAAGCTAAAGAAAGTTAACTATAGTATATATTAATGAAGTGTTCAATAATGAAATTAGTTTAGTTCATTAAAAGTTTGGAAATATCCATGTTAAGTGTTAGAATCTAAGTTTGAATCTTGGGTGATTGAGCTAATAGAAAGAATAGTTGAATCTCTGGATGTTGTGCACTTAAGGTATGGTGATACTCTTGAAGATTTTAAGTTAGTAAGTGCTTAAGTTATTATATGATGACTATTGGGGCTATATAAAGCTAATAGTTCTATCTTACAAGGAAGTATTAATAGTGGGTTTTAAAATTTCAGTGTAGTCTTTTAAGGTGAGTTTATTATTTATGTGTATTATTATATCCCAGACTCTAGAGTAAAGTGGTTCCAGTTTAGTTTAGAGTTTATTAAATGGGTCCACAGACTAAGAATGGTGGTTTAAAGCTAAAGAAGAGATGATGTATGATAGAATAAGAAACCAAGTGAGGCTCTTAGTTTCTAGTAGTGATGCCTGTGATTTTAGAACATCAATAGAGGAGGAAGATGCTCGACCCATTCATATTTTGGTAAAAAAAATTGTACTTTGGTTATCACAACATCTACTCAAACCTTACATGTCAGCTTCATGATCATAGGTCATATTTATACAATTGCCATAAAATCATATACACTCCTTATTCACAGTATGAGGATTTCAAGTTCGCTCAACAGTACAAATCATGTTCCATAAATTTATGAACTTCAAACTTAAGTCATGCAGCTTATGATATATGTACTAATGCTTAACAGTATGTTCAGTTCCAGATACTCATGTTATACTCTTAATGGCCAGTGAAATTTAGATTATGTTATGCATGTCCTCAGTTTAGATCTCTTTACTGAATCCATACCGTGGATATTCTATTCCTCAAGCCTCAGATAAGGGTCAAAGTTATGTATAGTATTCTTTTATGCTTCAAGTCCTCATGTTTTAACCTTTCAGTGACCTCTCCTTATGTCAAGATAGTGGTGATGAACAATTATTTAGATGGAAGAGAGTAAATGTTTTGTATTAGGAAAAGATCGTTGCATGCTATTTTTACGTAAGGCTATAATTTTGAATGAACATTGAGGTAGATTTTTTTTATATATGTCATGCTTAGTTGAGAATTCTATTTATGTCTTCATGGGATAATGCATGGATATTGTTATCCATAGTAATATTAAAGAATATGAGAAAATTCCAAGGTAGGTTGGTTGACTAGAAGTTCATATGTGGTTATAACGATACGCTTGAATGTTATGTTGATGTATAAGTAAATGGGTACATTGTACGCTAGTGAATTCCAAGTAAGAGGTTGAATTTAATTGGTAAAGTGGTAAGAAGAATTATTCTTGAGATAGGAGCTTTGAAAATGCATGAGGTATCGAAATCATGGCTTAGACTGGTAGTATAGTGTTGTGTGTGGTACTTTGTAATTTATAGTTAGGCATGAACATGGCAAGAGTATGTAGTTCAACTCAAAATTGAGATGAAGTAGTTATCTATACCCATATAAGAATTATAAGTTGAATCAAATGAGTATGGTATTTGAGGGGAAAATTATAGTTGAGGGAGTATTAGATATATGTGGCTAAGCTTAAAAGTTAGCAAATGCATTGTCTAAGGCCTAGTAATTCTATTCTAGCTTTTGTTTTAAAGGCCTATGTACCATGTTATAGTGTTGTATCCATGATAAGATTTTCCGTATTCTGATTTCTTATTCAGATCAGGCCCAAGAATTCCTTGCTCCCTAATATTATTTGAACTTAATAGCAAGAGTGTTGAAGAAATAGTCCAATTGAGAAACTTTTAGTATGAGTTAGTTTGTATAGCCAACAATTATATTCAGCAATCAAACAGATAAGCTCCTATAGATATCTATTTTTCCATCTCATCTTATTATCTGCATTTTCATTATTATGGCTATTTGATGAGGTAATTCATTCATCTCCAAGCAAGTTGTGAATTCAGTTCAATCCATGATTCATTTCATAAGTTTTAAATGAATGATCAAAGTTTTCCAAGTGTTCCAACACAAACAGTGTAATACTTTTTATACAACCTTAGTCACGTTATCTCATGATTTGTGCTTACATAATGTACTTGGCAATACCATGAAGCCCTTTTCTTTTGATTCCTATACATGTTTTATTAGGAACTATTCCTAATGAGAAGTTATGGACTTTATTCCCTCCATAGTAACTTTTAGAATTTTGTTGCATCAGTTATCATTTTGCAGTTGTATATGTATAATTTTATCATGAACATTTCAAGTGAGTTCTAAACTCTAATTATGAATCAACACCTTATAGTTAATAAAGTCAAGTCAGCTCAAAAATTAATTTCATGGTAGGAGTTTTAATGTTTCAGCTCAGCTTTCTCCTTATTAGCATACATGTCATGTGTAACTTATTCCATACTTCTAAAGTTTCAATAAGTTCCTATCCATCATTCGAGTATGAATTATTCCAGGGGGGACAATGTAAAACCCATATTTTAGAGCTGAAATCAAACCATTGTTCCTATGTGTGTAAACTCTAATCCCATTATTTATATTTGAATACAAGTGTCATGATCATTAGCCTAGTATGATGAGTGCTTATGAGGTGGAAAAATGTTCATAGAATCACTTAGAGAAAAGTTGAGCTAAGAGTCTTTGATTCAGCCATATTTTGGTATTTGATTCTATAAGGATCATCTTTGAACATGTAAAACATTTTACATATCTAGAATTATTCATCTTAACACCCACCAAATTATAGATAATTGTATTATCTTTCCAAAGATACCAATTTGACCTTAATCCGATATCTAAGCCAAAAATTTATGACAAATTTCATGAGAAAAAATAAGTTTAACACCCCATACTTTTAATGCTTTAATAAAACATTCAAAATGACCTTTAGGACCCCCATTTCTATGGTAGACCATGTCTAGATGTTATGAGTTGTGTTGGGGGTGTTTTTGGACATTTTAATTATGTGTGTGTTGCTAAATAGACCCTCCTCTAAATTAATGTGTCGCATGAAAAATAGAAATAGCCACTAAATGGGCTTGGCTTTTTGCATACGCCACCCATCCTCAGGTGTACTTTTGGTGTGGCATCCCAGCAAAATCCCAGTGCCAACTTTCTCTGTTTTGACTTAGTTTAAGGGCACTGAAGTCTAATCACACTTCTAAAAAATTTCTAATCATTCTTAAATGAATTAAGGGGTCTTAAAACATGCTATTTCAACCCTTTTAACCCTAAACGTCCAATACATGATTTAAAACCCTTTCTCTCTTCCCAAGAACAAAATTCAAGTTTCTTCCCACAAGAACTCAAGAATTTAAGTTTCAATTCTTCAAGAATTCGTCCAATCGAGGTATGTGGGCTTTATGAACAAGGATAATATTTCATCCTTATGCCCTAAGTGCATGATTTAAAGATTTTATTTCTTTATTAGGTTCATACCTAAATAGTCATATTCTTGAATTATGATATTTCCATGAGTTTGAAAGATTTAAGTATACCGTGAAATACATACGTTTATGTTTTAACTTATATGATTCATATTGTGATTTTAATTTCCTTATCTTAATTGAGATTATTGAATGATTTTAATGTGATTATTGAGCAACCAGTTTTGTTATGAATTTCCTTAAATTAAACAATAAATTCTAAGCTCCAAGTACAGGTATTGAGTTTTCAAGAAGATTATATTCTTCAGCTCCATTGATAAATCTATACCATGATTTAAAGCAAATATCAATCTATCAATCCTAAGATAAGATATGTAATCCACAATTTTTCATATTGATTATGATTTAAAGTAAAGAGAAGAATAACTGGTTTTTATTCTATGAACCCTTATGCTATTTTAAGGTGGATTTCTCAAAGTATGAGCATATAAGTATTCTAGGAGTAGATTTAGCACTGAGAAGGGAATGCGTATGAGCGTATCCTAAATTCCTTGAAACTACGAGCCACCATAGGTAAAGCTTTTTTATTAATGTGGATGAAGTTCAATGATCACTTAAGGTTCTATTCCAATGGCAAGGATAGAAAAGCTTCCCCTAATGTGGGTAAAACGTTAGACTCAATGGTAGCCCACATGGTTTATGTCAGTTAGAAGAATCTCCCACATGAAAGAATAAAATTTATGATTTTTGAAACTAAGTGTAAAGACTCACAATTCTATTCAGATATTGTTTTACTTAAGTTATTATCCATGTGATTTTAGCTTTAATTTTGCATATGATCAAGGTGAGTATTTTTACACTTAGCTTGCATGGTTTGAAAGTATACCCAACTTTCCATTCTACTTATTATATAAAAGTAAAGATTTAACGAACTAAGTGTAGTGATTATCTAGCTTATCATATTATATTTGTTACTCATGTTTTGAGATATTTTAGCTTTCATTTTATTTAAGTCTCTTGGTGAGTAAACTTGCAATTAGAATGCATGTTTTATGATTATTTATCTATTCAATTTTACTAATTACATTCACAATATAGGTACAAGTTGTAACCCATACATCACAATTAGATAGTTCACAGCTTCTAGTTTGAAGGTGACAAGTTCTTTTGATTTAAGGACTAGATTCAACTACAATTCTAGTAGCATTATATATTCAATCATATTGATTAAGGATAGCTGATGGGTCATGTCCTGACTACCTATAGTCAGTATTAGTAGAGATAGATGGTCAGTCAGAGCTAATGTATGTACATTTAGTTTTATTTTGTACAACCAAAGTGCAAATTTTTTAAAAAGTTTTGTATTGAACATGGTTAGAAAAGACATCTTTTCGTCTTATTTCTTCCATATTTATGTAACATATTCAGTTGCTCATAAGTTATGCAACTATCATGGGTTAGCATAGGATCACTTATGGTTCTAAGCACCATGTGACGTCCAGAGGGTAGTCTCGAGGTGTCAGCTGACTTGGATAGGTATTAGTTGAAAGGAGTGACTCAAACTTAGTGTAAGTGGTGAAAGAAGGATAGTGGTGTAGATGCAAGTCTAGTAGAATGGGATAAGTTTGTTAGTAATTTTCTAGACATGTTCTTCCTTCTTGAGTTAAAAAAATCCAAGGTTCCAAGTTTATAAATCTTAAATAGGGCAACATGAGTGTGAAGGAGTATTCCCTCTAGTTCACTTAACTTCCTAAGTATGATTTGGCGATAGTGGATAATTCCAGGTCATGTATGAGTAAGTTTGTTTTGGGTGTAATCGAGGATACTATTAAAAAGTCTAGAACTGCTATACTGGAGAAGGCAATTGATATCTCTGGATCGATAACATAAGTTTCATAAAATTATAATAGTTAAGACACTTAGAAAAAGGAACTTTGGCAAATCCGAAGGTGTTTCTTTCTAGATATAATATGTTTGGTGAAATTCACTGAAAAAAACGCTTGATGTGATTGGAGTAGATAAAGAAGGAAAAAATTCACAAGTTCCAGAAGCCTGCCTGGGCAATGACTTACTGGGTCATGTTACAACTTATATCCTAGGTCATCATCAGTCTAGAAGGGTTAATGTCTTGCATAGTGAAAAAAGGGTGACTATGACTCATAAGGACAAATTATGTGTAACACCCAAGATTTTTCTCTCTAAAAACCTCTTGAGTTTGGAGCTTATTGCTTAGACTAAGACTCACCTAATGAGTCACGAAGACTCTTTACAAGTCGTAGAGCCTGAAATATAGGGTGATTGTATAGGTACTAAAGTTTCTGTCCTGTGTACGATGATGACCATGCAATTTGCTTGAAACATTATGAGTCATAATGTGGGATTCATAGTCTCACCAGTGTAGTGGTCCTTTGTTTCTATTATGGCTACCAGTAGACCTTATGAGTCATAATTTGGGAATTTGAGTTGTACGGTACAACGCAAACAGTCAATAGGCAGGATAGCTTGGGACACTACCTAGACTAGGAGTCAAGGGGATGACTCTTAGTCAGTCTATACGAATCGTAAGGTGATCCATGAGGACTAGGCAATAAGTCTTTATGTTTTTCATTAAGGGTACTTTGGACATTTCCTATTTTCCCCAATTGTGAACCATGACCTTAAAGCCCTTGAAGGACCCATAATCATAAAAAATACACAATCAAATGCCTCTTAAACTCCCTAAAATCCCAAAGTCAAGAACAAGCTAGGTTTTCTCAAGGTTGATTATTAATAGCTTCCAATTGGTGATTTCTTTCTGTAATTGTGATACTTTCAGGCATACACCTTTTTTCTTAAAACTTATTTTACTTAAATCATGTGTTTAATTGATTATTTATTGTGATTTGAATTTGGATTTTGATTTGGGTTGATAGATTTTGAAAGATTGTTACTTGATTTGAATTCCCATGGTTTTAATGAATATGTTCATGTTTTAATTATGTTTTTTGAAACCCTTTGGGGTGCATTAATATGGTGAATGGAAATACAGGTCATGGTATTCCCCCAAATTGATGATTTCAGTTTGGAATTTGGTTTTAGAAATTGTGTTACCCCAATCCACTTGCATAATTGGGTTTGAAATATGGTTAACCATCAGATTTGGTTTACTTCCTTAAACTATTGTATTTCATGATTAATTAAACAAATTATAATGGTTTTGAAGGCTTTGTTGGCTATGTTCTTGATTTTTAAACGTGATTTTTCAAACAAAAGTGGTTGTGGCATTCCCCTAATTGGATTTAATAAACAAAGAGGGTCGTAATATTCCCCTAGGGTGAGGGAATTTGTACGACATAATTATAAGATTACAAGCGTAATGGTATTACAATACTTATGGTTGATGCCTTAATGGATAATTATAGGGTTAAATAGATGGGTTATATGTAACTTGTTTTAATTGGGCTTAAATGGGGTTGTATAGCTTGTCGTAGAAGGTGGAGGTCCCAGGAAGGATAGATACTGGAAGTAACATTTGCCTGTGTAGGGGTCTTAATGATCGTGTGCATGGTTCACAAATATATATATATGTATATATATTTGGATTAGGTAGGGTCAAGGTATACCCTGGCTCACCCATTGATTTTCTTTGTTTGTGAAGGTAATGCATGATATTAGCCCATGCATGACTTTAGGACAAATAGAGCTACACAGTCCAGGTTAATGGTTTTAAATCTCATGTTAAACCTTGTTCTCTATCCTAGTATGTTATATATACATATAGGTGAAAATATACGTTGTGTTTAGACTAGATTTTGAGTTGGCATTATTTTACCGCAACCCTGAGTTATATGCTAAATGTCACCTTGCTAACCGTCTTTGGATGCTCTATCCCCATGCATCACATGTGATGCAGAGAAAGAAGATACTTCTGCTTTTCCTATGTAGTGATTGTTATTTCTAAATTGCTAGTGATTTAGCTTTGACATGCTGAGCTTTCATTCTCTGAAAGACCATTAATTTATGGTCTTGTTCATTTATGATTGTGACTATCCCTTTTGGACTCATTTTTTTCTATGGTTGGGGGCATGTCCCGACTAAGGTAGTTTTTTGATTACTAGAGGCTTTGTGGATTACTGTGGATTGGGATGGTTGCTTAAATTCTTTGACTCCTTTTTGAGTTAGTTGATTTATCTACCTTGTTGCTCTATCCTATGACATGATCAGAATTCTCCTGATGCTAGTTTTATTGTGTTTTATTTGGCTAGGCAAAGGGGATGGTCTTTGGTCCTCGATGGACTTGAGATACCTGTAATGGCCAAGCCATGGTTCGGGTTGTGAAAAATTTGGTATCAGAGCATAAGTTCATGGTCATTGGGTGTCCACAAAGCCGTGTCAATTAGAGTCTCTTTTATAGGTGTGTAACATGCAACACTTCTAAGGGAGAGGCTACGGGTTATTTAAGAATGTTTCCCCTTTCTTGTGATCTATTTTTATTGGAATATAAACTCTAAGGACTTCAAATCTCCCCTAATTTTGCTTGTTAACATTTCAGATTATGCCTCCCGAAAGATCTGATGCTCATAGAAACCTCTTTGTCCCATCTAAGGTCGATGTGGATAGAACTCATTCTACTTATGGAGTACAAACCTGGTTTACCACTTCTCCTGACTGCCCATATGGAGTTCTACCTACCCTTAACAGTCTTATCAAGCTTTTTGTGTTGATGATGTTTATACCCTACCCCCAAGGGGGTATTTCTAAAGCCAATTTCCATTGATCTATTTTTTTGTTGACATAGTGACTTCTTCGTCTTGTCAGGCTGACTATGTTGGTTCTGTTGATCCATTTATTGAGGTCACTAAAGTTGGCTAGTTTATAAGGTTGAATCCCCCAACTTTACATGCTTTAAAGTAAAGAGGATCCTTAAAGTTTGTTGATGAAATATATAAGATATTAAGGGTGGTGCATGCTACTGGTATGATGGGTGTGGAGTTTGCCGCATATCAATTGAAAGATTTGGCCTACTAGTGGTATAAGGAGTGGGAGCAGTCATGTGTTGAAAATGCTGAGCAAGCTATGTGGGAGGGTTTTTCTGGTGCATTCCTTAATTGTTTCTTTTCTCCAGAGTTGAGAGAGGCTAAAGCTGAGAAGTTTGCAAACATGAAGCTTAAAAAGATTATTGCAAAGGAATATGCCTTGAAGATTTATCAATTGTCCCACAATGCCCCAGAGTTGGTATTTAGAATGAGGGTAAGAATAAGGAAGTTTTCTTCGTGGTTTTTCGGGTGACTTGTGCTAGAGTATAAATAGGTGATGTTGAATAATGAAACAGATATCTCTAGGCTGGTTATGTATATGCAGAAGGTTAAAGATTAAAAAAAGCAAGCAAAAATAAGAGAAAGGTAGAATAAAAAGTTTAGGTATTTAGAGAAGGGTGGAGGCTAGTAGAATAGTGGTAGAGATTGTAGGCAGTGGCACAAGAAAAAGTCTTGGGGAAATTCGGGTTCCTATTCTATGCGATTAATGCTCTATATCCTAAGTTGTCTGGCGATCATTGCTTTTAGGCTAATAGTGAGTTTAAGACCTAGGGTTCCCAAACCCGGTCTAGTGGATCTTAGTTTCGCCATCATATCCTCTTTGTAGATTTTATGGTCTGTTGCATCGTGTTTATATGATAAAAGAAGAAAAAAGTATTTCGGATGAAGCTAGCTAGGTCATTTTTAGAGGAACTATCTGACAACAAGTGTTGCTACTGGAGCTAATAAGGTTCTCTTTTCTACTTCTTTAGATCCTATTCAAAAGGGTGTTGCTTCTAGTGCTGGCACTCATCGAAGCCATCTTTATGTTTTTTCTACCAATAAAGAATCTAAGGAATCTCTTGATGTGGTTACTAGTATGTTACAACTTTTCTTTCTTGATGTATATTGTCTACTTGATTTGGGGTCTATCCTTTTCTATATGACCTATTTAATGGTTGTTTATTTTGGTTTGGTCTTTAGAGTATTCCAATCCTTTCTCTGTGTCTACCCTAGTGGGTGATTCTGTTATGGCTAGGAGAGTTTATAGGGGGTTGTATAGTATCTATTAGGTATAGGGAGACATTGGTGGATCTGATTGAATTAGATACGGTAAATTTGAATATGATCTTAGGGATGGATTCTCTTCACTCGTGCTATGATTCTCTAGATAGTAGGACTAAAAAAGTCAATTTTCAATTTTAAAATGAGTCGATAAGGGAATAGGAGGGAAGTTCCTTAGTTCCTAAGGTAAGTTTCATTTTATATCTTAGAGCCCAAAAGTTGATCTCCAAGGGGTGACTATACTATCGGGTTAGAGATTTTAGTTTTGAGGTTCCCTCTCTACAATCTATCCCTGTTATGAATAAATTTCCTAAATTATTTCCTGATCATCACCCTAATATTAAACTAAATAGGTAAATAGACTTTGGGAATGATATTTTATCGGATACTCATCCTATCTCTATTATTCCTAATAGAATGGCTCCGACAGTGTTGAAAGAACTTAAGGTACAGTTAAAAGATCTTGTTGATAAGGGTTTCATCCATCCTTGTATTTCTTTGTGGGGTGCCCCTATGTTCTTCATACATAAGAAGGATGGTTTCCTTCGGATATTTATAGATTATCGATAATTGAATAAGGTAATGGTGATGAATAAATATCCTCTTCCTGGGATAAATGATCTTTTTTACCAGCTTCAGGGTGCTAGGTGTTTTTCTATGATTGATCTTTAGTCAGGTTATCATCATTTGATGATTAGGGAGATGGGTATCTCTAAGACTATGTTTGAAACCTTATATGGTCATTATGAGTTTCTAGTAATGTCATTCATGTTGACTAATGCTCCGGCTAGATTTATGGACTTGATAAATTGGGTATCCAAATAGTTCTTGGATTTATTCGTGATTTTGTTTATTGATAACATCCTGGTATATTCTAATAATTAGGAGGACAATTCCAATTACCTCTAGACAGTGTTGCAGACTCTCAAGGATTAATAATCGTATGCCATGTTTTTGAAGTATGAGTTTCGGTTGAATGATGTGGCCTTTTTGGGTCATGTTGCGTCGAGTGATGGGATTATGGTAGATCCACAAGAAGTTGAGGCAGTAGAGAAATAAGTGGCCTAAACCCACGACTCCAATCAATATTTGGAGCGTCTTGGGTTTAGCTAGGTATTATAGGAGATTTGGGGAAAGTTTTTCATATATTGTTTCTCCATTGACTAGAAGAGTCAGAAAAAGGTAATGTTTTTATGGTCTAATGCTTGCGAGAGTAGCTTTGAGAGGTTAAAGGAAAAGTTGAGTTCTACTCTAGTTTTGACCCTGGTCGAGGGTACTAATAGGTTTGTTATTTAATATGATCTGTCGTATATGGGACTAGGTTGTGTCTTGATGCAAATGGTAAGGTTTTTTCCTATACTTCTTGGAATCTAAAGTTCATGAAAGGAATTACCTGACTCATGATTTGGAGTTGACAACTGTTGTGTTTGCTTTAAAGTTTTAGTGTGCTTACTTGTATAGGTTTCATGTTGATATCTTTTCAGATCATTAATGTTTTTAGTATGTTTTAACTCAAAAATATTTGAATCTCATGAAAAAAAGATGGCTTTAGTTGATAAAGGACTATGACATGAGTCTTTATTACTATCCTGGTAAAGCTAATGTTGTTGCTGATGCTCTTAGCAGGTTTCCCATAGGTATCTTATTTCATGTGGATGAGGAGAAGCTTGGATTTGTTAAGGACATTCACTTGTTGTCTGATCTTTGAGTTTGTCTTTTGGATTCTAAGGTTGGATGTTTACTTGTACAAGAGGTGGTGAAGTCATCTCTCGGTTCGGAGGTTAAAGAGAAGTTCATTTTGGACCACACCTTGATGCATATTAAGGCTGCGGTGGGTCAACAAAAAGTCATGCAATTTGAGATTAATGGAGATGGTATCTTAAGATACTAAGGTACATTATGTGTTCCTGATGTGGATGGTATAGGAGAAAGAGATTTCACCGAGGCTCATGAATTGAGCTTTATAGTTCATCCTAGCTTGGCAAAGATTTATCATGACCTAAAGGAGATTTATTGGTGGAACAACATGATGAGAGATGTGGCTAACTAAATGGTTAAATGTATGGTGTGCCAGCAAGTAAAGGTTAAGAACTTAAGGCCTGGCAGCATGTCTCAAGAGGTTGAGTGGCCTATATGGAAGTGGGAGGTTATAAACATAGACGTTATTACTGGTCTTCTCCAATTTTAGAATCAAAAGGATTTGACTTAGGTCATCATTGATAGGATGACTAAGTCTTACCACTCCTTACCTATAAGGACTACTTACATGGGAGAGGATTACGCAAAGTTATTTATTCTGGATATCGTCAAAGAGCATGATGCTCCAGTTTCTATCATTTGAATTGAGGTACGTATTTCTCTTTTCGCTTTTAGCCTTTGACTCAGCAAGGCTTGGGTATGCAGGTGAGCCTTAAAACCGCAATCTATCTCAAATGGATGGACAAGCGGAAAGGACTAGTTAGAATTTGGAAGATATGCTAAGGGCTTATGTGATTAATTTTGGGGTATTTTGGTGTATCATTTACCTCTCATCGAGTTCGCATACAATAACAACTATCACGCTCATATTGGGATGGCTCATTTTGAAGCTCTTTATGTTAGGATTTTTATATCTCCCATCAGGTGGTTTGAGGTTGGTGAGACTAGATTATTCATTCAAGACTTAGTTCACCAAGCATGGAAAAGGTGACAATGATTTGGGAAAAACTCAAGACTTCTCAAAGTTTCCAAAAGTCCTATGCGGATGTGAGATAAAGGGATCTAGAATTTGTTGTCAGTGATTGGATATTTTTAAAGGTATCTCCCATGCATAGAGTGATGAGGTTTGGAAAGAAAGGCAAACTCAACCCCTGTTATGTTAGTTCATACTTGATTTTGAGAAGAGTTGGGAAGGTTTCTTAGGAGTTAGATTTGCCTTCGAATGTTGGTTTGTTTCATCATTTTTTTCATGTTTTGATGTTGAAGAAGTTAGTGGGTGATCCTTCTTTGGTTGTGCCTATAGAGAGTGTTGGTATTTTGAGTTCCTTGCCTCATGAGGAAGTTCCGATGGAGATTTTGGATAGATGCATCAGTTATTTGAGGCCTAAGGATATGGCTTTGATAAAGGTTCAACGGAGAAACCAAAAGATTGAAGAAGCTACCTGGGAAACTAAAGAAGACATGAAGTCCAGATATCCGCTCTTGTTCCCAAATTATACAAGCGTGCTTAAGGTATATGTTTTCCTTATCATCCTTGTTGTCAGACTTTGTTAAAGAAAATTATAGTTGTATTTCATTCATAGAATATTACTAAGGGATACCGTGACTCATCATTCGGGGATGAATGATCCTAGGGGAATGTAATACCTCAGATATTTGACTCTGAAATTTTTTTTAGTTTGGAGCTTCAAACTACTTCTTACCTAATGAGTTGTGAAGACTCTATATGAGTCGTAGTGCCCTAATTGTAGGGTGACACATGTAGGTACTAAATTTTTTGTCCTGGGTATGATTATTACCATACAAGTCGTGGTAAAACATTACGAGTCATAATGTGGGATTCATAGTCTGACCAGTGTAGTGGTACCTTGTTTATGTTGTGGCTAACTGGACTATATAAGTCATAATATGGGAATATAAGTTGTATGATATGACTCGTAGGGTCAATAGTGGGGATGCCTTAGAACACTACCTAGACTACGAGTCTAGGGGACAACTCGTAGTCAGTCATTATGAGTCATAAATTGACCTATAATAATTAGACGAAAAATATTTATTAGTCTCATTAAGGATACTTTGGATATTTCCTATTCTTCCCAATAGTAACCCACGACTTTAAGTGCCTTTTTGGACCCTATTATCATCCTAAAGACATAATCAAACACACTCTTAAACTCTCTCAAATCGCTTAGTCAAGATCAGGCTAGGGTTTCTCAAGGTTGATCATTTACAGCTTCCAAGTGGTGATTTCTCTCCGTAAGTATAGTCTTTTTAGGAATGTACCTCTCCCCTTAAACTTGTTTAACTAAAAGCATGTGTTTAATTTCTTATTCATATGAATCTGAATCTAGATATTAATTTGGGTTGAGGTTTTTGGAAGGATTATCAGTTGATTTGAATTTCAATTTGTTAATGATAATGTTCATGTTTTAATTAAGTAATTTAAAACCCATTTGAGTGAATGGGTATGGTGAATAGAATAGGGGGTCAAAGTATTCCCCTAAATTGATGATTTTGGTTTAGAATTCGGCTTCAAAATTATGTTCCCTTAACCCACTTGAATAATTTGATTTGAAATTTGGTTAATCATATAATTGGGTTTACTACCCTAAACTATAGAATCGCATAATTAGTTAAACAGATAACAAGGGTTTTGAAGACCTTGTTGGCCATGTTCTTGATTTTTTAACTTGATTTAATGAACAAAGAGGGTCGTGACATTCCCCCAACTGGATTTAATGAACAAAGGGGGTTATGGTATTCCCCAAGGTGAAGAAATTGGTTTGACATATGTATAAGCTTCCAACATAATGTTATGACGATATCTATAGTGGATGCCCTTATAGGTAATTCCTGGTTTAAATTGATGGGTTATGTGAATCTTGATTTAATTAGGCTTAAAAGGGGTTGTGTAGCTTGTTGTGAAAGGTGGAGGTCCCAATGGGGACTGACACAGGAAACATCATTTGCCAATATGGAGGTCGTTATGATTGTGTGCATGATTTAAGCATTATATATATATATATATTGGATTGGTTAGGGTCGAGGTATTCCTTTGCTCAACCTTGGATTTTCCTGGTTTATGCGGCTAATATGCACTGGGACCATTTCAGTAGGGAGAGTTGAATCTATATAACTTGTGGATGCCCGTAGCTCAGTTAGAGCTACATGTTCCAGGTTAATGGTTTTAAATGTCATGTTGAAACTTATTCGCTATCCTAACATCTTATATATATATATGTCTGTATATATGCATATATCTAAACATATACGTTGATTTTGGACTGGATTTATAGTTGATTTATCTATCTTTTTATATGTTCGAAAGTGAGCTTTATGTTTTTATATGTTCGGAATTTAACTGCAGGTAGTTGTATTATGTTCTATTTGGCTACAAAAATGGGGTGGTCTCCATTCCTCGGTGAAGTAGAGATATTCATCACGGCTAGGCCTTGGTTTGGGTCGTGACACAATAAATCACAGGAAAAAGTCATTCTGAGCAAAACTAACAAAGTCATGAAAATGTAAACTAGGTACTAGTGGTGATGAGGTAGGCTATAACTCGTAATACTATATTTTGAGTTGTATCCAGGAAATTATTGTGAGTTTATTTTGTTCATAGCTTTGTAATAATTGAAGGAAAACAAGGTAACGAGAGAAGGCTACGAGTCATTATGTCTAATGGTGACTCATCCTAAGTAGTCATCCTAAGCATTTTTGAAAAAGTCTTAACGCCTTGAGAAAGGTTATCATGTAGTAGCTTAAAACCTATGACTCGTACTTAGGCTTGTTGACTCATCACAAGTAAAATAAGGACCAGGCTGTGACTTGGAAAGAAGACTGACAAGGAGTTTTGGTCAGTTGTATGACTTATTGTCAGAGGCATCATCACTGTCTATAATGACCCTCTAGGTCAGTTTCTACATTACTGCTCATTTTTTTCTTTTAGAGCTTTCCTATACCTTCCCTAAGTCATTTATGACTTGCTGGAGATAACAGTTGAGTTACTGAGCAGTTTGTTTAGTTTTTAGAGAGAATTCCATATTTTAAAGTCTTCACTAGTTAGAATTGGCTATCGAGCAAAAAATTCAGTCAAACAACTTCGTATGCAAATTTTAATAGTCCCAATAGTATTAGAAGATTGATATTACACTAGGTGGAACTTTGGTTTAGGCTCCAAAGCTTTCAGACACATTTTGGGCTATTGGTTAAAACTCAAAAAAAATAGCACTTGGTTGTGGGACCCATTTTTCATTTAAACGGCCTTAAATAGAAATTTTGATTGTGTTATTGAGTTCAAAATGTTGAAATTGATAGGGTAGCTTAGTTTTTTTGCATATACAATATTTTAAACGAATCTTGATGGGTCGATGGAGACTTAAAATATTTACAAGTCTTCAGCTAGTGATGATCCAATTTCTTAAGAACCCATTGGGTCTCTTAAGAGGATAGTTGGTCGCTTAAGCAACCTGGTAGGATTACATGTGTTGCTTAAGTGATGCCTTTATCACTTAAGCAACCAAAGTTCATCTAAGCGACATGTATAGCAGTTATCAAGTATCACAAAAGCAACACTTGGTTGTTGAAGCGATCACCGCTTAAGCGACCCAGTGTCCACTTAAGCGACACCTGGGAACCTTAAAAACTCCTCCACTTAGTCTATTTTCTTCTATTTTTCACCCATTTTCAAGTGTGTGTAACCCTAAAATATGTAAAAGCCTTGGATAACTATTAGTCGGTGATTTTGGGGTGTTTGTAAGCTCGAGTAATGAGTTTTCTCTATAAAATCTTGGTAAGATTCCACCATTTTAATGATTAAATTCTTCCTCATTTTCTAAAATTCATAAAGTATTTGTGGGTTGATTATGCCACTATTTGACCACAAAATTCTCCCATTATTTTGAGTAAATGTTCCTTGAGTATAGAAGGACATATTGTCGATTTCAAAAGTGTGATTATTCAAATGGGTGCCACATGGAATTTTTAAGTAATGTTTAAACCAAAGCACAATAGTGAAATAATTCTATCATTGTTCTCATTTTGATATAGATTATGATTTTAATAGTGAGGGGTCTTGTAAAAGCTTCTCGAGAAGGGAAATCGATGGTTTTGCGGATTTCACCAGGATTTTCTTCATGTCTGAGTAGGATAGGTTTACCTTACTCATTAGTTGAGCTAATTCATAGTATATTTACGATGTTATGCTATATACGGGATGGGAAATAAGGCCTTGGAGACATGGTTGGTTTATTCAGCATTTTCTGGTCTATTTAGATTAATTTGGAACCGTAAATTAGGTGTAATTGACTTAATTAGTTATGTTTAGGTACCATAGGCAAGTCTAGATTTAGTGATCATATTGGCCAGAGTTATAGTCAAGTTATGAAGGGTTTTCTCTTGATTATTATAGCTGTGGTGGTTACTCTGGGTTAGCCAAATCTTTTGGGTTTAATACAGGGCCAGGGTTATATTATGGTTTTGTGGCCTTTGGCCATTTCTCAAGAGAGTGCCCCAGTTGTGGAGCGATAGTTCCTTCAACTCAGAGTTTTCCACCAAGTATGGTAGTACAACCCACAGCTAAAGGTGGTATGCATAGTCATCAGAGTGGTCGTTAGGGCCCTCGTGAATGTTCTCAAGAAGGTACTACAAGAGATCATTAAGGTGCCTAGCCAGGTTGCGAGGGTGGTTAGTTATATGCTGTACCTTCTAGACCCGAGGTTGAGTCTTTATATGCTATCATATTTTGTGTGGCATTAACCAACTTTTTCTTTATTTGATTTGAAATCTACTTATTCTTAGGTGACTTCTTATTATGCCATGTAGTTAGAGTTATTGTAAGACACAAAAAATCCAAACCAATATTTGAAACATGCTTTAAGTTAGAAAAAAATTAAACCTAATGTTTTGGTAGTTTTGGTAGTGACTTATACATATCTAAAGGCCTCAAATAGCTCCTAGCTTATAGATAAGTCAAAACATTCCTTAGTGATTAAATTTTTATGAAGAATATAACTATAGTCATCTTCAAATGAGAATAACTTTTTTATTCCAAATAATTTTTTATCTCAAGACCCACCAACAAATGTATAATTTAATTAGCTTTCCAAAGATATGAATTTTGCCTTAATCTGATATCGGGGTAAAAAGTTATGGCCAAATTACTGAAGAACAATCAAAGTTGCCATTGGCTATGACTCCTGATGACAACTCGTAGTCAAACCCTACTAGTCATCAGAAGGACTCATTGTCAAGGAAATATGGCACCTAATTTGTGTTCCTGACCAAGACTGAAGCTACGAATCATGGCCTAACTCACCGGGATTGCTTCCAGGTATCTTCCAGACAGTGTCTAAGGTCATTTTTTTGGTCCTTTCCCACTCTTTTAAACCCAAAACTACATCATTTAAACTATTCTAAGGCTGAACATAAATCTAAAACAACCCCAAATCCATCTCTCTTAACACACCTCATGAAATTCTCCAAGAACATGTGATTATTTTCTCCTCCAAAGAAAAAAATTGGGGTTTTTTATCTCCAAGTCTAAATTCTCATAACTTTAATTCAAGAATTAAGGGTGATATGGTATGTGGGTATTCAATGAGGATCTTCTTTCATCCTCTTGAATAAATAATGATTTTATTCATGAATTTTATGATCTTCATGAACTAGGTTTTACCCAATTCCTACTCTAAGCTTAAATTCAACGCCCCAAGATATAACTCTCATTCATAAGCATGTTTTAGTGATTACTCATGAATTCTTAGACCTATATAATATCCTTAGTGTTATCCTCATGAGCATGAATAATTTATGTGTTATTACACTTAATTTAAAGCATATGATCAATCTATGAACAATGTACCCATGTTTTTAAGATTTATCAATCCTTAAGATTAATTCCCTTTAAGTTTTGGGTTCCAGGTAAAATATAAGTTTTCACTAGTTTCTTTAGTTGATTGTGTAATTCACCCTGAATACATGTTTTTCCATTAGAATAGTACTTCCCATATTCAAAAATCATGAATTTCCATATTATAATTAGCCGTGGAATTTTTAAGCTTTATATGAAATTCCCTACAATTATCAGCTTTTAATACTATCACGTTTAGTTGCATTAGACAGAACTTGTGGTTTATGAAAACTTGATACCTAGAAAATCCATCCATATATCGGTTTACATGTTATGAGTCATTTAGATTATGCTTATGTTGTTAAATTTATAAAATTACAAAGTTTAGCATGTATTCGTTATCAGTATCTGTTCAGTCGGGAGAAGTACTTAGCAATGAGCAAACCTAGGTCGAAGTCTCACCGACCTATTGATGAATGATACCTTTCGTATAAGTCCCTAAGTTCCTGAACTACGGTGCCACCGTATGTTATGAGGGGTCACCGCTAGTAGAGGACTGGAATCTTGGTCCCTTAAGAATATCATTTAAGTAGATCCACACCTACCAGTGTTGGTACCCTTTGCAAGGTACTAACACCCTTCCAACTGGGGTTACTAGCTGGACCCCAATTTACTCAGATTGGGGTACATAGGTTACTATTAGCTCCCAAAGTCCAAAGTTTATGTTTAGCTTATGTTTCAGTTTAGATATGCATGACCTTGTATTCAGATATTCAGTTATTCAGTTTTATAAAGTACATGTTTATACTTGGTCATTGAATTGGTCTTACATCAATTCACATCCTACAGTTTCAGACCCAATATTCATAAATGACCTTCAGTATAGTTTTACAACATATTCAGCTCTAACTTTAAATTAAACATACTATTCATGTTTCTACCGCTTCCCAGTTTATAGAAATATTTTAGCTCATGATTTAGAAAATTCACTACACCTTACAACTTTACGTACAAACATGTTTTAAGTGCATATTTCTACAAATAGATTATGTCATATGTTTTAAAGCATATTTTAAGTATTCTTATGACTAATGTATATCTCAAATACTTAGTACATTCCAAAGTACTTATAACATACCTCTTCTGCTAATATTTTTCATGTGATGTAGATACAGGTGCTTACTATCAGGATTATAGTCAGGTAGATCACAACATTCATCCAGTAGGTGATGAAATCACTTAGTTGGAGGACTCAAGTCAATTGTAGTTCTTATATTGTATTTTATTATTCGTATGTATAAATTATAGATAGTTAGGGTCATATCTTGACTACTTATAATCAATATTAGTAGAGTTTCATAGATGGCCTGTCAGAGTCATTATAAGTA
Organism: Capsicum annuum; assembly: GCF_002878395.1. NCBI lineage: Eukaryota > Viridiplantae > Streptophyta > Magnoliopsida > Solanales > Solanaceae > Capsicum > Capsicum annuum. Next base: position 51,481 of record NW_025892661.1, read on the forward strand.
GTTTGAGTTTCCCCCTTTCTTTTAGATTACACTATTGTAATCTTTGAACAAAAATGTATTAAAATAGCTTACCTTATGATTATGTACTTCCTTAGTAAATTTTTCTTTTGTATTTTTTTTATTCAATTGCTCAAGCATCATCCCTGTACCATGGGTTAGCTTGGGATCCCATGTGATTCTAACCATTATGTCATCACTAGGGGGTAGTCTTGGGCCGTGAAAAACAGGGTATGAGAGCAAAGTTAAAGTATCCTAGGGTGTCTATGAAGTCGTATCTAGTAGAGTCTTGTAAAATTATGTGTTGACATATGTATTTTTCTTCAAAAGGATACAAGGCATTTAAGAAATGTTTCCATTCTTTCATATCTCTGATCGTCCAGTAGAGATATTCTCTAAGAAACTTATACATATTCTTACGTTTCTCCATTCATGACAACTCTACCTTATTTTTGAGGTAATAGAAATAGTGAAGATTAAATTTCTACTAATACATCTTTCTTAGACAATCCCAACAGATAGTTATAAGACTGCACACGGTCTTAAGAGGATCTTATCTGTTTATTTAAGTTCCAAAGTTTGAAAGATTACGTTCTTATTTATGAAAATAGTGTGGTTAGACAAAGTCAGATGTGACCTTAAATCCATTCTCAATTTCTAATAACAACATGACCTAGAGTTTGGAGCATAAGCATTGAAGTTTAGTGGCAGTAAAGTAGGGAAAATGTTTATCTGTATTCAACAGATTGTGTATCCATGAGGCCAGAAAAGTGCTTGGTAGATTGTATAATAGCATTTTGATAGAGACTCACCTATTAAGGAGGACTTAGAGTATCTTAATAATTTAGTCAAGATAGAGATTAGGTTATGACCACAATTATACGGAAACTTGTCAAGGTTGAGTATGTTCATAAATTGTTTGGTGGGTTAGTTTTAAATAATTATTACTATTTTTTGTTATTTTATCCAGTTGTAGTAAGTAGGTATTAGTGTATGAGAATTTCTATGGCTATCTATTTTAAGTGTTAGAATCTAAGTTTCAGTGGTGGGTGATTAAGCTAATAGAAAGAAGATTTTGAGATTCTAGAAGGAAAAAAGCATGAACTCAGGGTATGGTGATACTACCAAAGATTGTAAGTTAGTAATTGTTTAAGTTATTATATGATGACCAATGGGGTTATAGAAAGCTAAGAGTTCTATCTCAGAAGAAAGTATTAGCAGCAAAGTTTACACTTTAAGCTATAGTCATTCAGAAGGAGTTTAATATTAATGGGTACTGATTATATCCCAAGATCCACAGTAGAGTGATTATAGTTTTGTTCAGAGTATATTGCTGAGGTCCACATACTTAGAACAATGGCTTATATCTAAGGGGGATATGATAGAATAAGGAAATTAGTTAGGTTATCAGATGCTAATAGCAATGCCAGTGAGTTTTTAGAATAACACTTAGGTGGGAAAATGCCCAACCCTTTGTTATTTTAGTACTAATTTTGGTACTTCATTCATTACGACATCTACTTATGCCTTACAAGCTAAATCTATGATCATAGTTCCTATTTCTACAATTTATATAGAATCTTGTATGCTCTCAGTTCCTTGTACAAAGAGTGTCAGTTCACTCAGATGTACAAATAATATTTCATGAATTTATGAATTCCAATCTCTAATCATGAAACTCATGACTCATGTACTAATGTTTTTACAGTAATCTCATCTCCCAGAATTTATGGTACACCCTTAATGACTAGTGAAAATTTTCACTATTGCATGTATGTCCTTAGTTTAGATCACTATAATAAATCCAAGGCTTTGAAACTCTATTCCTCAAGCCTCAGTTAAGTGTCAAGGTTATGTATAGTAATTTTTCTTGCATCAGGTCCTTATTTTCCAACCTTTCATGTTCCAACCTTTCAATGACCTCTCATTATGTAAAGATAGTGGTGATGAAAATGGATGAATAATAGTTTAAACAGGATAGAATAAATGTTTCTTATTCGGGAAATATTATTTTATGCTTGTTTTATCTAAGGCTATAAGTATAAAGGATGATTCAGGCAAAGGTTTAGGTATATGTCATATTTGTTGAGAATTCTAGATGTGTCTTCCTAGTGATAGTGTATAAAAGTGGTTATTGATAGAGATTTTAGAGAATATAGGGAAAATTACTAGTTGGGTTTATTTGCTATAAGTTCAGATGTGGTCATAATGATTGAAGTGTAAGGAGTATTATTCTTGAGTTGAGATATTTTAAAACACATAGGATATTTAATTTATGGTTTAGACTAGTATTATGGTGTTGTGTAGCACCTTGTGGTTTTGAGTTACGCTTGAACATGGTGAGAGAATTTAGTTCAGCTCATACTTTGGTAGAAAGGGTTATAAATACCCTTGTAGAGATTATAAGTGGTGTTAAATAAAGTTTATTATTTGAGATGAAAACTATTGTTGAGGGAGTAATTGAGAATTGTAGCTAAGCGTGAAAGTTTGCAGTTGCATTGCCTAAGGCATAGTAGGTCTATCCTAGCTTATGTTTTGTATACCGATATTCCATGTAATAGAGTTGTAGACATGTTATGATTCCTAATTTAGATATCTCACTCAGATCATGCCTAAAATTCTTTGCCCGCTGATGTTATTAGAACTTCTGACATGGAGTATTGAAGGTACCGAATATTCCTTTTCCAATAACTGAAAAATCTCATGTCATTAGATATCACCTTACAATTCTAAATATTTGTTTGTTCCAGGAATACTTCAGTTAAGTTATCAACATTCAATATGAGTCAGTCCATATAAAAAGTAATTCAGATTAGTTATCAAAAATATAAGCTTCTATAGTTTTCCATCTTTTTATCTAGTCTTACTGTAACGCCCCAATTTTTCTGAACCAAAATGCTACAAGGTGCTCTTGACCACGAAGGACCACAAGCTAACCCATGACAGATATTTGTAACTGTATACTGCATAAAAGACTGTAAAATGCAGAAAGATGAACTGAAAGGCCATAAAGTTCAATACTAATACATAACTGAAAATATGGCATACAATACCAAAAATAATCTGAAATAACTGGCTGACATGCTATAATCTGAAAGCCTCTAAACTGTCTGAATAAGGAGTTGATGGGACATGTCCCCAACTAACTCCACCTACTAAAATAAACTAAAAACTAAAATAGCAACATAATGAAATCATATCATCCTCGAATGATGAGGACTCACTGCTAACTATGTCTGCTAAACCTTGGAATACTACTGACACTCTGGATCTCGTGCTTCAAAACCTGTGGTATAAGACACCATAGCACAAATGCATCAGTACTTTGAATGTACTGGTATACAAGTGATGTAGGATGAATGGAATAGGGTTCATATGCATAAACAATACTATTTGACTAACTAACATTAATGTGAGAATACATGCAAGCATACGTAACTATAACTTACATTGTGATAGGACTGAATACCGAGTTTTGACTACTGAATTTATTGATATTGACATCTGAGTCACTGATGAGTTAGAAAAAATGATATTATATTACTGAATACTGAGGGACTAATAATATATTACTGATACATGAATAACAGTGTCTAACAGTTTTAATTATGCAGAACTATCTGGTTGACTGTACATAATAGTTCTAAAGATGAATACTGATAACATAAGTTTTGATAACTGACATATCTGATAATAGGAATGACTGTATCTAACAGTCCTAAATCTGATGGAACTAGATAAGTTTCGTACTATATCTGAGTAACTTAATCTGAGATTAGTCCTATCTAGCTGGTGATCTCTAAATGTAATGATACTGATAATAAGGATGATTTGACATAGTCTGAGAACAGTCCTACCTAGCGGGTGATCTCTGAATCTAATTATGTTGATACTGATTGACCATAGTTGTGATCAGTCCTATTGAATGGGTGATCCCAAAGTCTATTTATAATGTTAAGGATTGATTGTATTTGACAGTCCTAAAATCTGAGGAACTATCTGAGTTCTTTTACTAAGACTGAGTTGACTGTATTTAACATTCCTAATTTTGTAATTGAAACAGTGGGATGTATTCATCTAACTAACATGTCCCTTTCTAGCTAGTCTGGGGTCCAACCTGTAACCCCAGTTGGAAGGGTGTCAATTCCACACCACTGGTAAAGACAACTGCTGTGGAGTCTGTCCTAATCTAGAGGGTGACCCCTGGGATCAGTCCTATATATTTAAATGTGCTAACGGGTGATCCCTGAGTTTATCAGTCCTATCTAATGAGTGACATCTCGTAACTACACTGGCTATGTAGTTCTGGAACTTAAGGACTACTTCTAGGGTTCTCAATCCTATCTAGCGGGTGAGTCTTAATCCCTAAGCTCGCTCGATGCTAAATCCTACTCCTATCTAAAAGACAATGAACTAATTAATTAAGCTAAACTAATTAACTGAACTAAACTAATTAACTGAACTGAACTGATTAGCTAAGCTGTTACTAGTGGTATAGTTTAGTGGAGCTAAATCGAGTTTACTGAGTTTCATTGACTGATGAAATATATTGATGTCTGAGGACTGACTGAGAGTATTGTAGTTACTGAGAATTTACTTGGATTACTGAAATCACTGAGATTACTAAACTACTGAGATTTCTAAGATTTCTTAAGTCATATGGTTCACTGATTTCTATGGATCATAGCTTGACTGAGAGTATCGTGAAACATGACATGGCATTAGGCACACAGCTAAATTGTCGGGTACAAGTACCCCCAGGAATCAATGGAAGGGAACTGACAAAACATGACTTTTCCCTTCTTGGACACATGACCAATATGCATAATTCAAAATACCATAATTAGGGATTTCATACTACACATAGTTTTCAATGTCTTATACATGGCAAGGAACACACATAACAACTTGCCATAAGTCCATCAATCTAGTTTCATGAACATTCCATCAACAATCATGAGGCATAAAAATATCATAGAAGTCATTATGTTCATAAGGGTGTAATATACATTTGTCATTTAGGTCACAATTCAACTATAATACATGACTTCTAATCTTTTAGGCACTTTATCAAACACCTTACATGCATAACTTAGGCATAGGTGTAATCAACAAATTATTCATCATGAACAAGCAAAATTACATGTTTCCAACTCATATGATATCATATATTCATAAAAACACATAAAGATTCAAACTTAGGAATCATTCAACATAAACAACATGAACATAATCCATTCACCACATAAATAACATAATATAGAATTTAAAAGAGGGTTCTTCGACTTCATGGATGAACGGAATCCATGAATGAACACTATGCATACCATAGGGATTGAATCTTGAAAGAAAATTGACCTTTATTGAATGTTCTTGGATTGGGAATCTTAATTCTTGAATATCTTGTGGAGAGTGTTATGGGGTCTTAGAGCTAATTGAGAAAAAAACCCTAAGTTTGTTCTTGGGAACAAAGAGGGTTAAGATCTTTTGAAACTAAATACCAATAGCTAAATACCTATTTTTGGTGTTTTATGTTGTGGGGGTAAGGTTTAGGGTGAGGGAAAATACTAAAATACCCCTACAAAATTACTTCCCAGGTGCTGAAATTATTAGCTGACGGCCAAGGTTGATAAGCCGTCAGATCTGTGATAGCCCATCAACCCAGGTCATCACCTGGGAGCTAAAATTTTTGGGTTTTTATCTAATCCTGACGACATGGGATGATAAGCCGTCAGACTTGTGATAAGTAGTCAGCTCATGTCGTCACTCATTTGGCAGGCGGACATGCCGGAGTAAAATGGGTATAACTTTTTTCTCCGACATCAGATTTGGGCGAAATTGGTATTGTTCGAAAGATAATTCAATTATATATCTGTTGGTTGGTCATGATATAAAAAATTAGTTGTATAACAAGAGATATTCTTATTTGAAGCTGACTAAAATAATATCTTTCCCAAGAATTCAATCGGTAAGGAATGTTTTAATTCGTCTGATAGATGGGAGTTAGTTGAAGCCTTAAAATACATATAACTTACTCATAAAACTATAAAATAACCATGATATAATATTTATGAGCTTAAAACATGGCGCTAATATTAGTTTGGATTTTTTGAGGTATTATAATATCTCCCCCTTGGGGACATTCGTCCTCGAATGAGACTGACTGAGATGGAAAGAAAGATCAACTGAAGTACGTACAAGATATACACTAATAAAACATGATTTCATAACTGACATGACTGAGGAGCTGAATATAACAAACTGAACATTCATATCTGATGCATGGATAATAAGCTAAATTCATGCATATCTGATGCATGGATAATTGACTCATGAATACATGACTGAATATTCTGATGAACTGAATTTCTCGTGGTGAGAATGCATGTCTGATGCATAATTACATGCCTGAACTGATATATGAATGCATGGTTGAATATGCAAGGGTACTTAGTACCAAGTTTGTAATAGGGATCTGAGCATGAACTGAATACCAAGTCTGTAATGGTAATTGGAACATGGAACTAAATAAGTTCAAGAGGAACTGTTATGTAAACTAAAAATTACTGATGAACCCATGATAATGCTAGAAGTATGCATGAACAGGAACCTCAAAACATGACTGAGGCTGAAATATGATATATAAATTAAATTTCCTGAGCTGATCCGAGTCCTTAAATACATGGCTCACGACTTAGATTTGGACTTGAGGGTCAACTTATGAGTTTACCCTACTCCAAAATGGATTCATTACTTAAAAAGAGAATAGGATGCTTATGTTATAAAGCTCGGGGGATCATAGCATATCTCCCCCTTGGGACACTAGGTCCATCTAGGAATAATGTCTTAGCTGAGCTACTGAGGGAAACTGAGGCAATTCGTAAGGCATATAGGAATTGAATTATGACTGATTATCTAAGATTTGAGACTTGAGGCATGATACATCACCTAAGATGAAGTAACTAAGCTTCATGCACCGCAACTGAGACTACTGAAAGATTTACGAGGTCTTGAGCACGACTGCATAAATATACTAACTTATCTAATTAACTGAATAACTAATAGATGAATAATGGGCATGTGAGAATGGTCTGTACTTAGTACAAACAACTGGACTAAGGTTGTAAAATATTATGCATAGGAGGTAATAATTGGTTGGATAACATGAGGTAACTGAGCATAAATGAGCAAAACTATATCACCTCAAAAATGCAAGGCTAGGAGTATAGTATGATTTCGAAACATCCTATAGACTGAGGTACTAAAATTCTACTAATTGAGTGAATGATATTTGTAGCATGGGTCAAGCAAGTCTAGAACTAAACTGAGTTTCTGATCTGATTACTGGATTAAAGTTGACATTATAACTAAAACTGTAACTAAGATTCTTATTGAGACTGAATGCAAGGTTCTGATAACTGAATGCTGATAACTGAGGTTCATACTAATACCGAAATACTAAATTCTGGAACTGAACACTGATTACTGGGTACTAAATACTGGAATTGTAACTGAGATGGCAACTGAGTTCTCATAATATGCGATAGGGACTGACATAAGTTAAGGATCCGAATATACATTCACAATATGTTCGATACATGCTTACCTCACTAAACATATTTTCTACAGCTATTTCCCCATATACTACTAATATTGTATTTCCTAATTCGCATTCACCTCTACATACTTAATTTTAAATCAATAGTCTTAATTTCTTACTTGTACTATTCAAGCCTACTGATTCACTTTGGTATGACTATCCCCATGAATACATAATCTGGTCAATCTAGATGATATTATCCCAACTCTACTACTGCCAAACTCCTGGGTTCATGCTTCTAACTCTAGATCTATGCTATCATAAGATTCTGAGAAGGGATCTGACGACATATCTAAATTCGGGTTCAAGAATGAGTTCTCATGTTCATGAATGAAATCTGTACAACTTTGGGACAGAACTGGACTGATAGGATACTTTGAGTCTGTGACCAATCCCATAACTGACTACAAAGACTATCTGAGAAAGCCCTATCTCTAGGACCTGATCTTTATTATATCTGGTATCTTAAAAGTAAGGTGGAGTTGACATGAGTGGAGTATGACGAGAATCTACATGAGTTTCTCATAGCACCTTTCTATAGCATGATCTGAGACATGAAAGAAGGGAAACTATTCCTAAAACATCTCATAGGCTCCTAAACATAAGTGTGGTGCACAACACACCCATGTACAAAATACTAATAGATACGACTTTCAAACTTCCTAGGACAATGCTAAACCTTAAGCACTAAAACAAAGTTTGTAACGCCCTAATTTTTCTTAACTAGAATACTACACGGTGCTCTTGACCCCAAAGGATGAAAAGCTAACCCATGACTGATATCTATACATGTATACTGCATAAAAGAATGTAAAATGCAGAAACATGAACTGAAAGGCCCTAAGGTTCAATACAAATACATAACTGAAAATATGGTATACAATACCAAAAAAAATCTAAAATAACTGTTCGACATAATATAGTCTGAAAGCCTCTAAACTGTCTAAATAAGGAGTTAATGGGATATGTCCCCAACTAACTCCATCTACTAAAACAAACTGAAAATTGAAATAGTAACATAATCAAATAATATTATCCTCAAATGATGAGGACTCACTGCTAACTCTGTCTGTTGAAACCTAGAATGCTACTAACACTCTAGATCTCGTGCTTCTAAACCTATGGTATAAGACACCATAATGCAAATGCGTTAGTACTTTGAATGTACTGGTATGCAAGTTAGGTAGGCTAAATATAATAGGGTTCATATGCATGAATACTACTATTTGACTACTAACATGAATGTGAGAATACATGCATACAGACGTAATTATAACTGACATTATGATAGGACTGAATATCGAGTTCTGACTACTGAGTTTATTGATATTGACATCTGAGTCACTAATGAGTGACAAAGAATGATACTATATTACTGAATACTGTGGTACTGATACTATCTTATTGATATATGAATAATTGTTCTAACAGTTCTAATTATGAAAAACTGGTCTGATTGACTGTACATAACAGTTCTAAATCTGAATACTGATAACTAACATAACTAATAAAAGGAGTGACTATATCTGAAAGTCCTGAATCTGAGATCAATCCTATCTAGTGGGTGATCTCTAAATCTAATGATACTGATAATAAAGATGATTTCACTTAGTCTGAGATCAGTCCTACCTAGCGGGTGATCTCTAAATCTGATTATGTTGATATTGATTAACCATAGTTGAGATCAGTCCTATTTAATGGGTGATCCCAAAGTCTATTTATAATAATAAGGATTTATTGTATTTGACAGTCCTGAAATCTGAGGAACTACCTGAGTTCTTTTACTGATACTGAGTTGACTTTATCTGACGGTCCTGATTTTATAACTGAAACTGTGGGAATTATTCATCTAACTGACATGCCCCTTTCTAGATAGTCTGGGGTCTAACCTGTAACCCAGTTGGAAGAGTGTCATTAACCCACCACTGGTAAGGACAACTGATGCGAGTCAGTCCTACTCTAGCAGGTGACCCTGGGATAAGTCCAGTACATTTAAATGTCCTAACGGGTGATCCCTTAGTATGTCAATCCTATCTAATGGGTGACATCTTATAGGTACGCAGGCTATATAGTTGTAGAACTTAGGGACTGCTTCTAGGAATCTTAATCCTATCTAGCGGGTAAGTACCTATCCCTCCGCTCACTCGGTTCTGAATCCTACTCACATTTGAAAGATACTGAACTGATTAAATTAATTTAACTGGTTAACTAAATTGAATTGATTAACTAAATTAAACATATTAGCTAAACTAATACTAATTGTATAGTTTAGCAGAGCAAAACTAAGTTTACTGAGTTTTGTTAACTGATGGAATGTACTGATGTTCGAGGACTAACTGAGAGTACTGTAGTTACTTAGATTTTACTTGGAATACTGAAATCACTGAGATTACTGGACTACTAAGATTTTTGATATTTCTAGAGTCACATGGTTGACTGAGTTCTATGTATTATGGCTTGACTGAGAGTATCATGAAACATAACATAGCTCTAGGCACACAGCTAAATTGTCAGGTAAAGTACCCCCAGGACTCGATGGAAGGGAACTGACAAAACATGACTTTTCTCTTCTTGAACACATAACCAATATTCATAATTCAAAATACCATAAGTTGGGGATATCATACTACACTGTTCTCTAAGTTTTATCCATAGAAGGGAACGCACATAACCACTTTCTATAAGTCCATCAATCTAGTTTCATGAACATTCCATCAACAATTAGGATGCATAACAATATCATAGAAGTCATTGTTTTCATAAGGGTGTAGCTTGTATTTGTCATTTAGTTCACAATTCAACTATAATACATGACTTCTAGTCTTTTAGGCACTTTATTAAACACCTTACATGCATCACTTAGGCATAGGTGTAATCAACAAATTATTCATTATAAACAACCAAACACATTTTTCCAACTCATATGATATCATATATTCATAAAAACACATAAAGATTCAAACTTAGGAATCATTCAACATCAACAACATGAACATAATCCACTCACCACATAAATAACATAATATAGAATTTAAAAGAGGGTTCTTGGACTTCATTGATAAAAGGAATCTATGAATGGATACTATGCATATCATAGGGATTGAATCTTGAAAGAAAATTGACCTTTCTTGAATGTTCTTGGATTGGGAATCTTAATTCTTGAATATCTTGTGGAGAGTGTGATGGGGTCTTGAAATTAATTGAGAAAAAACCCTAAGTTTGTTCTTGGGAACAAAGAGGGTTAATAGCTTTTGAAACTAAATACCAATAGGTAAATACATGTTTTTGGTGTTATGTATCGCGGGGGTAAGGTTTAGGATGAGGTAAAAAGACCAAAATACCCCTATAAAATTACTTCCCAGTTGCTGAAATTATTAGTTAATGACCAAGGCTGATAAGATGTCAGATCTGTGATAGCCCATCAACCTAGGTCATCACCTAGGAGCAAAAATTTTTGGGTTTCTGTCTAAGCCTGATAACATGGGCTGATAAGCTGTCAGACTTGTGAGAAGTAGTCAGTTCATGTCGTTACTCATTTGCCAGCCGGATATGCTAGAGTAAAATGAGTATAACTTTTTTGCTTTGATATCGAATTTGGAAGAAATTGGTAAAGTTGGAAATTTAATTCAATTATCTATCTTTTGGTAGGTCATGAGCTCAAAAATTAGTAGTATAACGAGAGATATGCTTATTTGAAGCTGACTAAAACAATATTTTTTCCAAGAATTCAATCGGTAAGGAATATTTTGATTTGTCTCATACCTGGGAGTTATTTGAAGCCTTAATATACATATAAATTACTCATAAAACTATAAAAGAACCAAGATATACTATTTATGATCTTGAAACATGGTGCTAATAGTGATTTAGATTTTTCGGGGTATTACACTTACAATTCGATGTTTCTTGAATATGCCTATTTCATGAGGTAATTTTTTCATTTAGGTAAATTATGAATTCAGTTGAGTCCTTACTACTAGTCTAATCTGTCCAAACTATAAAAGATATCTAGATTTTGAAATCAGTATCATGTTAGTTATCCAACTTCAGAATTCATTCGGGCAGTACTAGTGAGCTCCTAATATTTCAACCTAGACATGTTTTAGTTGTAAATTTACTCATCATGTCTATATTCAGCTCCTAGAATTCTATGTCAGGTATTGCAGCTCTTTTCCTATCCTCTCAGCGAAGTAGGTCTTCATTCAAGGACGAATGATCCCAAGAAGGAGATATTATAACACTTTAAAAATCCAAGCCATTATTTGAAAAATTCTTTATGTTAATACAAAGGTTACCCTCATGTTTTGGTAGTTTTATTAGATATAAATACATATATTAAGTCCTCAAATAGCTCCTATCTTATAGACAAGTCAAGACATCCATTAGCGATTAAATTCCAGTGAAAAATATAAATATAGTCACCTTAAAATGACAATAAATTTTGTGTTACAGAGAGATAGATAATTGAATTATCTTTCCAATGATACCTATTTTGTGTTAATCTAATAACAAAGTAAAAAGTTATGGTCAAATTACTAAAGCACTAGCAAAGCTGCCAGTGACAAAGACTCTTGATGATAACTCGTAGTAAGACCCTACAAGTCATTAGGAGGACTCGTCGTCATGATAGTAGAGGCTAAAATTTAGTTTCCTGACCATGAACCAAATAACGACTTGAGGCCAGACCCTATGCGTCATGGCCTAACTCGCTAGGACTGTTTCCAGGTTCTTCCAGATAGTTTCTAAGGGGTTTTTGGCCTTTTTCAATACTTTTAACCACAAAACTATGTCATTTAAGCTTTTTCATGGCTGAATATAAATCCAAAACAACCAAAAATCCATTATTCTCAACACAACACACTAAATTCTCCAAGATCATGTGATTTTCTCTTCTCCAAACAAAGAAATTGGGCTTTTTCATCCCCAAGACCAAATCCTTAATACTTCAATTCAAGAATAAAGAGTAATAAGGTATGTGGGTATTAAATGAGGATCTCCTTTCATCTTCATTCCCAAATTATGATTTTATTCATGAATTGTATAATCTTTACAAACTAGGTTTTACCCAATTATTACTCTAAGCTTAAATTCAATCCCCAATGATATATCTCTCACTCATAAGCATGTTTTAATGATTATTAAAAATTTCTTAATACCATATCATATCATTCATGTTATCCTCATGACCATGCATAATTTATATGTTATTACTCAAAATTTGAAGAATATAATCATGCTATGAATGACCTACCCATATTTTTAAGATTTCGCAATCCTCAAGCTTAATTCCCTCCATGTTTTGAACTCTGGGTCAAATATGAGTTTTCCATAATTTCACTATTTTATTTTTTAATTAAACATGAATACATATTTTACCATAAGAATAGCATCTTTCCATGTTCAAGAATCATGAATTTCCATAGTATGATTAGTTGTTAAATTTTTAGGTTTATTCATGAAATTCTCTACCATTATCAACTTTAAATACTATCATGTTCAGTTGCATTAGACAGAGTTGGTGGGTTATGAACACCTAATACCGAGGAATATCCATTTAAATATTATGTTCCATTCAAATAACGGTTATTCTATTAAATTTTAAATTTTACCATGTTGACCATTTATAAGTTATCAAATTATATTGAGCATATATTATTTATCAGTGTTAGTTAAGTTTAGAGTAGTACTTAGCACCGATTGAACCTAGGGATGAACGATCATTCTCCAGTTGTGGACTTGGACCTTTAGTAGATGTCCCTAAGTTCTTGAACTATATTGGCACCATAGGTTATGAGGGGTCACCCGATAGGAAAGGAATGACACCTCAGTCCTTCAGGATGTTATTTTAGTGTATCCACACCAGCTAGTGTTGGTACCCTTGGTAAGGTACTAGCACTCTTCCAACTGGGTTAACAGGTGGGACCCTAATTTTCTCATATTAGGTTATGTTAGTGTTTTTTAGCTCCCTCAATCTTCAATTTATGTTCAGCTTATGTTTCAGTTCAGATAACCATGACCTTGTATTCAGATATCCACTCAGTCAGTTTTATAAAGTACATATTTATATTTTGTCATTGCATTAGTTCATATCCTATAGCTCCAGACCTAGTATTCACACATGACCTTCAATATAGTTTTACAATATATTCAAATATAAGCAGAAATTAAGTAAAGTATTTATGTCTACAACTTCCCAATTTACAGAAATATTTTAGCTCATGATTTATAAATTTCACTGTGGCTTACAGCTTTACGTGCAGACATGTTTTACAAGCATATTTTAGTAAATGGCTTATGTCCTCTATTTTAAAGTATGTTTTATATATTTTCATGACTAATGGATATCTCACATACTCAGTACTTTCCAAAGTACTGATATCATACCTCTTCTGTCTATATTTTTTATGTTATGTTGATTTAAATGCTTACTCTCATGATCATAGTTACGTAGATCATATCATTTAGCTAGCAGGTGATGAGCTCTCGTATTTTGAGGACTCAAGTCAGGTTTAGTGCTCGTATTATATTTTCTTATTCATATATATTGATTAGGGATAGTTGTGGGTCATTTCCCAACTACCTAAAGTAAGTATTAGTAGAGGCTTCATAGATGGACAATCATTGTATGTAGTTTGAGTTTCCCTGCTAATTTCATGTTATATAGTTGTAAACTTTGAACAGAAATGTATTTAAAAAACTTACCTCATGATTATGCTTTCGCTCAGTAAATTTATATTTCATATTTGTTTTAGTTAGTTACTTAAGCATCATGTTAGTGTCATGTGTTAGCTGGGGATCACTTGTGGTTCTAAGCTCCATGATATGACAAGGGGTGTTTTTAGGTTATGATATTTATCATAGGATTCTTTACCAGTTTCATTATATGTATATACACCTGTGGGTGATTCTATAGTAGTGGATTAGATTTATAGATCATGTGTTGTGATTGTACTAGAGTTTTATCCTCTAGTTGATGTTATTATGTTAGATATTGTTAACTTTAATGTGATTATGGCCATGGACTGGTTATCGACCTATCATGTAGTCTTGGATTATTTTGCCAACACCATTACCATACCCATGCCTAATGTATCCCAAGTTGTATGGAAGGGAACTATTAGCCGTAAACCAATATGGATTATTTCATAGATTCTGGCCTAGAGACTTATTTCGAGGGGTTGCGAATCTTACCTTATGTATTTCATAATGTTAGTTTTGAGAGTTCTTCACTTGAAATAGTTCCTATAGTTTGTGAATTTCCAGATGTTTTCCTAGCAATCTATTTTGTTTTCTACACAAATGTGATTTTGAGTTTTTTATTAATCTTGAGTCAGGCACCCTACCTATTACTATAGGCCTCACCGGATAGCTCCTGTAGATCTTATAGAGCTAAAATTTCAACTTTAGGATCTTTTGGTTAAGTTTTTTATTAGATATAGTGTGTCTCCTTGGGGGGCTCCTATCTTATTCATTAAGAAAAAGAGATAGTACTATGCATATATGTATTGACTAAAGGCAGGTTAATAAGGTGATGATGAAAAACCAATATCCTATGCCTCGCATTATTGACTTATTCCACCAGCCTCAGGGATAAGATGGTGTTCTTTAAGATTGTCTTGAGGTTTGGCTACCATTAATTGAGGATTTTGGTTAAGGATATCCCAAAGACAACCTTTAGAACACATTATGGACATTATGAGTTTCTAGTGATTTCTTTTGGGTTGACCAATGCCCTAGCTATGTTCATAGATTTGATGAACCACGCATTCAAACCTTACTTGGATTCTTTTGTGATTGTGTTCATTGATGACATCCTTGTGTATTCAAGGATTAGATAGGAGTATATGCAACATTTGAGGATTGCGCTTCAGTCTTTAAGATATCATAGGCTTTTTTGCCAAATGCTCTAAGTGTAAGTATTGGCTTGAGTCAATAACATTTCATGGCAATTCGGTTCCTAAAAATAGGATTAGGGTAGATTTAGAGAAGATTGAGGCTCTTCATGACTGGGTCAGGCCTACATCTCCATATGAGGTTCATAGCTTCATTGGTTTACTATAGAAAGTTTGTCAAGATTTTTTCTACTATTCCAATGCCAATGAACAAATTGACTTAGAAGGAGGTTCTTTTTCAATGGCTTGAAGAGAGTGAGTTGAGATTCATAAAGCTTAAGGGATTTCTCACTTCAGTTCCTATATTGACTCTACTTGTTGAGGGCGAGGGATTCACCATTTGTTGTGATGCTTTCATAGATGGTTTTAATTGTGTATTGATACGCTAGGGTCAAGTTATTGCTTTTGCATTGAGGCAGCTGAAATTACATAAGGGCAACGACCCCACTCATGATTTGGAGTTGGCGGCGATATTTTTTGCGCTAGAGATATGAAGCATTATCTTATGGCATGTATTGTGGTATTTTCATAGATCACTGTAGTCTTCAGCATCTTATGACCCAAAGAGATAATAATTCAAGGAAATGCAAAAGGATATATTTGCTTAAGGATTATTACATCTCTATTTTGTATCATTTGTCAAAGCAAACGTGGTAGGGGATGACTTGAGTTGGAAGGCGGTGAGTAAGAGCAGCTTGGATTTTATTTTAGTTTCTTAGAATCATTGGTGCAGGACATTCGGTCCTTATCCAGCTTGATGGTTTGACTTGATGTTTTAGACCTTGGACAATTTTTCTAGTTTTTACGCAAGATCTTTACTATTTGAGAAAATTTAGAGTTGTCAGCTTGAGGATATGAGACTTTGTATCATTTGGGATCACATAGGGAGTCCAAGAGATTACCATATACTCTGAGGGTGTTTTGAGATTTTATGGCTACATTTGTGTTCTGAGAGTTGGAGATTTGATTTAGTTATCTTCAGTGAGGATCATAACTCCAGGTCTTCTATTTACCCAAGTACAATAAATATTTTCACAGATTTAAGGCAACATTATGGATGGAGTTGTATGAAGAGAGACATTGCAGAATTTGTACTTCATTTTCTATATTGTCAACAGTGAAGGCCAAGTATCAGAGACCTGGTGGTAGAGCCGTTAATATAGGCCAGGCCCGTTGAGCTGGCCCACCCGATTTGTAATTTGATAGAGTTGGGTTTTAGTTTTTGCAGCCTATTTAAGAACAGAGCTTTTTAGCCTGGCCTAAATAAGCCCGTGGCCCATGGGCTTGAGCAATGTGGCTTGGGTTAGCCCGTGGACCATTCTGTAAGTTAAATAATAAATAGTTTAAAACTAAAATAAAGTACTAAAATAATAAAAGAGTTCAAAGCCCACTTAGAATCTATTTTAGTAGTACTAGCTAGGTTTAAGAAAATTAACATCAAGACCATGTGTTCTTAACAAATATAGAAGTTGCATCCATCATGAAAATGTTCACACACTTGTTACTACTCAAAATTGGTTGCACAGTTTCTCTCAAGGTAATATTATTTTCTTACATGTAAAATATTATTAGTTCTTAGATTTTATTATTTCTTAATGTTAATTGATCAATATTATATATAAATTTTAGATGAAAATTAAGATTTTGAGACAACTTTACCAGAAGATGATTAGAGACTCTTGATGAAGATAAAGTGTTGATGTTAGACATATAATAAGTGCCATAAAATCTTTTCTTGAGGAGTTCATTTTTATTTTTAATGAATAAAATATTGACTTTTTTTGTTTTATTTATTTTGATATATTGAAAAAAATATTAGGTTAATATTTTGTAATGCCCCATAGTTTTGTTCGACTTAATGTCACCTAGAGCCATGTTTGAGAGGCTTGCACCTTGAAAACTCTAAGTGTAAAAAGGGACTTAGTCATTTTGAGATCCTAATTGTTGATGATCTTATTCTCGAACTTCCCGACCCTCAATAGTTGATATGTTAGCTAGTTCATGATCCGGGAGGTCAATAGTTATTTTCAGACAAGTTTCAGATTTTTTACATTTTTTTAGACCTTGTTTGGTTTCCCAAAATAGTAGACCAATGCGATCTTGGCGCGCCGCATTACCCATCGCGTTGGTCAATTTTTTTACAGGAACGACCAGGCAAAAGTACTGAGGCTTGGCGTGATTAGGGAACGATGCGTGGCCAATCGTATCGATGCCTAGTAGTTTCATCTTTTAAAATCCACAGTTTTTAGGGAAATTGGGTCATTTTCACTTATTCTAATATGCACCAAACCTGAGATTAAAAGATCATATCTTCACTTTAGGTTGGTCTTCATGAAAAATAACTCGCTTACCATCAATTGAAAAGCCTAGCTACTTCTATTAAGATCAAGACCTCATCCTTGCAAGTCAATAGTTTCAAGAACTAAGGTGAAATTAGGAATCCACTGTTCCCCCTAAACAACATAAGGTATGTGGGGTTTTCCTAAAAACTACATGGGCATAGTAAATTCTTTTAATCATGCAAAATGTTTAGAAATCATGATTTTACAAAAAAGGTTTTGGATTTACAATTATAATCGTGTTTTAGAATCCTTGAGAATATTGTTTTGGTCTTTAGGCCTTCCCTTGAAACTGATTTGATTAGTAAATATGTTTGTATGCATTGAAACTTTTAATTGTGAATTGGGAGCCTGAAATATCGAATCTTCTCGTTTCCTATTACTTCGTTACTTAATTTACAATTTATGAATCCTTACATTTCATGGTTTGAGGAAGGAATCAAGATGCTAATTATCTTAATTGAATTTTAGGACGATTAAGAATGTGAGAGAGGAATGTTATTATGCTTTAAAATATTGATATTGATAAATGAAGAAACTTCAGGAATGTTTTAGAGAAATTGGCCACCACTTAATTTAATAGTTGAATGAATTGAAAGCCTTTGCATAATTTTGACTTATGATTTGAGATATGAATTTTCTTATACTATATGCATGTTCAGTTGGCCCAAACATTGCTTAGAATGAAATAATCAAACATGGAACTTTATGACATAATTATTCGGCTTGCAAGTCTTGGAATGACGATACCAAATCAAACAATACCATAACAAACACAGACTAGTATAGAAATCAGATTTCTATCAGACTCTTATGATTTTGAATTTAGAATATACATGTTCAGAAAATGATAAATAAGGTATAAATAGATGTTAGTTGGTTCCCCAAAGGAGGCACGAGTTCAGATAGCTCATTGCCCAAAATCGTGTTTGGCCGATACGGGTATATTATTCTATTCTGGCCTAGTGCCCTATGGCGTATTAGACTCAAACGCTATAATCCTTGCGAAAAACTTGGGTTGGGGGCTTCCCCGCCGATTCGATGGCGGATTCCATATAGCCCACGGAATGTCAGACTTGTAGGGGAGTTCCACCTAACTCAGAAGTAATACAAAGAATTGAATTATACTGACATAAAAGTTTTATGATTATTCAATAAGTGCCCAAGTGTTTTGAACTATATCATGCATGATGATTTGTGTTTTGCTCTCACTTATTATATATATATAAACATATTATTTTGAATTTCTCGGCGTACCAGCTCATCTGTATTGACCCCCTACCTTTCAGGTTCTAAGGCTCAGTCTAGGAGTCCTGATAAGTAGTAGACTACTTCAGGCAAGAGTGAAGAGTGCAGTTGGTGAGCCTTCTATATTTCAGAAGGCCTATTTTATTTCATTCATTTATCATTTATTATGGTTTTGGTTTACAAGGGCCCTTGTCCCAAATTCAGACAAGTATTAATGTATGATGTAGTAGAGATTTCACAAATTGAAAAAAATGTTGGTTTTATGCCAAAAAACCTATTTTTGTATTGTTGAACAGATTTCAGATTTATGACCTTGATTTTATTTTGTTTTTTATTTTCTGCACTTTTTTTGTATATGAATGGTGTATGTGACTACAAGTTAGATGGGATCTCGGGCCTTCATGGTGTGGAATGCTCATTATGGCTAGCGCCCCGGTTTGGGTTATGACAAACTTGGTATCAAAGCACGGTTCATGGTCCCAGGGTGTCTGCAAAATCGTATTGGGTAGAGTCTTATTTATGGGAATGTAGCATGCCACACTTATAAGAAGGAGGCAACTATGCGTTTAGGAATATTTCCCCTCATTGTGATTTAGCTTATGCTTTGGAGTCTAATCTATCTACTAGTCAATGATCTCTTGCATTTTAGAAAAGCAGCCATGCCTCCACGTCACTCTAACGATCCAAATGCCTAGATTAATGAGGTTCGTCCCACTCATGGGATGAGGACATGCAATAGAACTTAGACTCTGAAAGTTGTTGTTACTCTGGGAGTCCCACCTACTCAGACCAGCCCACCCAGGGCACCTAGAGCTCCCTAATCGGGGACTAACTGTACCCAACCTCATGAGAGAGAGGTATCAAATATAGAATTTAGGCAGTCAATACATATGCTTACATAGTTGGTGGCTACACAGACCCAATGGTTAGAGGATGTAGGCTCTATTTATGGCACAACTGAGACTACTAGAGTGGTTTAGTTTATTCAGATGAACCCACCTAGATTTTTGGGTACAAAGGTAGAGGAGGATACATAGGAGTTTGAGGATGAGATGGAGAAGATTTTTAGGGTGATGCATTTAGACGAGGTGAAAGGGGTGGAATTAGCAATATATCAACTTAAAGAAGTTGCGAATTAGTGATATAACAAGAGGGAGGATGCGAAAGGTGAGAATGTTGAGCCCATTGTATGGGGCGAGTTCGTGGAAGACTTTCTAGATCGATTCTTTCCTCTAGAGTTGAGGGAGGCCAAAGATAAATAATTTATACACCTAAATCAAGGAAAAATATATGTCAAGGAGTACACTCTGAGATTCAGCCAACTGGCTTGTTATGCTCCAGAGTTGGCTGGTACTATGATAGCTCGTATGAGGTAAATTGCATTTGGCCTTTCAGATGACTTAGTACTCGAATGCAAAGGGGCAATGCTAAATAGGGAGATGGACTTCTCCAGACTGCCAGTGCAAATGCAATAGGTTGAGGAGAAGGAAAAGAGAATCACTGAATCTAGGGAGAAGGATAGGCAGGACAAAAGGGACAGAACAGCAGACCAAAGCCACAGTCAGCTGCAGAGTGGTAATTGGGTTAATAGATGGCATAAGAAAAAGTTTTAGGGAAATATGCAGTCTGCAGCCAGTACCTTAGTGCCCCAACCCATAGTTGACAAACGATCTCAGAAATTTGCATACTAATCATAGATCTAGGGTACAGAATACCCTATCCCAGGGCATTATGGCTCAGTAGCATCATATATTTCATGGTGTGAGACTTGCAGTAAGAATCATCCAGGGAGGTGTCATCTTGGCACACTGGTATGCTATTCATGTGGTCAGTCAGGTCATTTTTAGAGAGATTGTCCTTCTGCTAAAAGAAATATTAGTGGTGATAAGTAACAGGAAAATTCTTCTGTGCCACCACCTCCTTACAAGGGTGCCATTTCAGCTACCGGGAGCAGTCGCAACTGGTTGTATACTTTGTCAAATCGACAGGAGGCAGAGGCCTCACCAGATGTCACGGGTATGTTACAAATTTTCTCTTGTGATGTGTATGTGTTACTTGATCCTAGGTCAACCTTGTCTTATGTGACCCCATATGTGGCTGTCGATTTTGGGTTTGAGCCTGATGTAATTGAAGAACCTTTTTCTATTTCCACTTCGGTGGGTGATTCTATTATGGCTAGAAGGGTGTATAAGAATTATATTATGTCTGTTTATAGTCGTGATACTTTGGTAGACCTCATAGAGCTTGATATGGTTGAATTTGATTCCATCTTAGGAATGGACTGGCTCCATTTATGTTATGCCACGCTAGACTATTGAACCCAAAAGGTTACTTTTTCTTTTCTAAATGAACTAGTGGTAAAATAGGAGGGGAATTCTTTAGCACCTAGAGGGAACTTTATATCTTACCTTAGAGCCTGAAAACTCATTTCCAAGGGTTGCTTGTATCATCTTATTTGGGTTAAAGATTCAAACACTAAAAGTCCTTCTCTTCAGTCTATCCCTGTGGTAAATGTATTTCTAGAAGTCTTTCTCGATGATCTCCCAGGAATACCACCTGATAAGGAGACAAATTTTGGTATTGATTTATTACCAGAAACCCATCCCATTTCTATTCTGCCATATAGAATGGCTCCTACAGAGCTAAAAGAGTTTAAAAAATAGTTATCATACCTTCTAGACAAAGGTCTTATCCATCCTAGTGTTTCTCTCTGGGGTGCACCTGTACTCTTCGTGTGAAAGAAAGATGGTTCCCTGCATATGTGCATAGATTATCATCAACTAAATAAGGTCACTGTCAAAAATAAGTATCCCCTACCTAGAATTGATGATCTCATAGACCAACTATAGGGTGATAAATACTTTTCAAAGATATACCTTTGTTTTGGTTATGATCAATTGAAGGTTAGAGAGTCAAATATTCTTAAAATAGCTTTTTGAACCCGCTACGGTCATTATGAATTCTTAGTCATGTCCTTTGGGTTGACTAACGCCCCTGCAGCTTTATAGACCCAATGAATAAGGTATTCTTTTAGTTTCTGGATCTGTTTGTCATAGTTTACATTGATGATATTTTAATTTATTCTAGGAGTGAGGAGGACCATGCCAATCACCTCTGAATTATCCTTCAGACCCTCAAAGATCATAGGTTGTATGCAAAATTTTCGAAGAGTGAATTTTGGCTTAAGGCTATTTCTTTCTCGGGGCATATTATGTCAAATGACAGGAATAAGATTGATCCCCAAAAGGTTGAGACAGTGAGAAAATGTCCCATACCCACGACACTTACTGACATTCGAAGCTTCTTCGATTTTGTGGGGTATTAAAGAAGGTTCATAGAGAGTTTTTCTTCCATAGCTGCTCTACTTACTAAGTTGACACGAAAAAAGGCAAAGTTTGTGTGATCTAACTCCTACGAGAATAGTTTTGAGAGGTTGAAGGACAAGTTGACTACTGTACCTATTCTGACTCTTTTGAAAGGTACAAAGGATTTTGTTGTGTACAGTGACCCGTCCCTAGTGGGACTTGGGTGTGTACTTATACAGCATGGTAAGGTTGTGGCTTATGCATCTAGGCAGTTGAAGGTGCATGAACGAAATTACCCCACTCATGACTTGGAGTAAGCGACTGTGGTTTTTGTGCTTAAAATCTGGAAGCATTATCTTATCGGGGTACATGTTTATATATTTACTGACCACAAGAGTTTATAGTATGTTTTCTTGTAGAAAAAATTAAATCTCCAGCAGAGGCGTAAGTTGGAACTTTTGAAGGATTATGACATAAGACTGCACTATCATCCAGACAAGGTGAATGTGGTAGCTGACGCCCTCAACAGATTATCTATGGGAAACCTTTCTCATTTTTAGGAAGGGAAAAGGGAGATGGTGAAGGATATTCATCCACTTATAAATCTAAGGGTTCAACATTTGGATTCTGAATATGGAGGAGTAGTTGTTCATAAGATAGCTAAATCTTTCCTTTGTGCAGAAGTTAAAGAAAAGTAGGTCGAACATCCCATTTTGATGCAAATTAAGAAAGATTTGGGATAGCAGAAGGAGATGTCTTTCAAAATTGGTGGTGATGGGATTCTTAGATATCAGGGTAGATTATGTGAGCCAAATGTAGATGGTTTTCGAAAAATAATCCTCGAAGAAGCTTAGACTTCAAGGTATGTTGTTCACCCAATCTCTACAAAAATATATCATCATCTAAAAGTTATATATTGGTGGAATAATATGAAACGTTATGTGGCTGACTTTGTTTCCAAGTGTTTGAATTGTCATCAAGTTAAAGTGGAACATTTGAGGCCAGGTGGTACTTCCCAAGAGATAGCTTTGCCTTTATGGAAGTGGGAGATGATAAATATGGATTTCATTACAAGACTTTTGAGGTCCCAAAATCAGTATGATTCTATTTGGTTAATTGTGAATAGGATGACCAATTCAACTCATTTTCTGCCTGTAAGGACTAACTATTTAGGAGACGATTATGCTAAGTTTTTCATTGCAGAAGTGTTTCATTTGTATGGGGAACCTGTATCCATCATTTCTGATTGAGGTAAGCAATTCTCTTTGCAATTTTGGAAATCCTTTCATAGAGGTTTAGGTACCCAAGTGAACCTGAGTACTACTTTGCACCCTCAGACCGATAGGCAAGCCGAATGCACCATTCAGACCCTTAAGGATATATTGAAGGCCTATGTAATTGACTTCAATGGTAGTTAGATATATCACTTGCCATTGATAGATTTTTCATATAATAATAGCTACCATGCCAGTATTAAGATGGATCCTTTTGAGGCATTGTATTAAAGAAGATGTACTTCGCCAATAGGGTGGTTTAGTAGGTGAAACGTGGTTGTTTGGGCCTAATCTTGTTCATCAGGCGATGGAGAAAGTGAAAATCATTAGAGAATGACTTAAAATAGCTCAGAGTCGATAGAAGTCCTATGCTGATGTTAGAAGAAGGGAGATAGAATTTGAGGTTGGTGATTGGGTATTTCTTAAAGTCTCTCCTATGAAGGGAGTTATGTGTTTTGGGAAGAAAGGGAAGTTGAGACCTCACTATATAGGGCCATACTAGATTTTGAGAAGGATAGGTGGGGTTGCGTATGGGTTAGAGTTTCCTGCATATCTGGGTTCTATTCACCTGGTGTTCCACATATCCACGTTAAAGAAATATATTGGAGACCATTACCTAGTGTTACCTGTAGAGGAGATCAAGGTCACAGACTCATTGTCTTGTGAAGAAGAGCCTATTAAAATCTTGCATCGCCAAGTTAGAAAGTTGAGAAACAAGGAAATAGTCTCGGCTAAGATACTGTGGAAGAATCAAAAAGTTGAGGAAGCTACTTGGGAATCAGAAAATGACATACGCGCTAGGTGTCCAAACTTCTATCAGTTAATGGGTGACGTCATAGAAGGTACTATTCATTTTCTCTTCATATCCCTCCTTCTTTATTTTCCTTGCTATGTCCAAATCTTGCTTTCCTATGTTCTAAGTCATCATTTGAGAAAGAATGATCCTAAGAGGGGGATAACGTAATGCCACGTAGTTTTGTTAAACTTCATGTCACCTAGAGCCATGTGTGAGAGGCTAGCACCTCAAAAATACTCTAAGTGTAAAAAGGGACTTATTTATTTTGAGTTCCTAATCCTTGATGATCTTATTCTTGACCTTCTCGGCCCTCAATAGTTTATATGTTAGCTAGTTCATGATCCGGGAGGTCAATAGGTATTCCAGGACAAGTTTTAAATTTTTTGGGCCGCGTTTAGACCTTTTTTGGTGTCCCAAAACAGTGGACCAATGTGATATTGGGACGCCACATCGCCCATTACATTGGTCAACTTTTGTACATGAACTTCCAGGCAAAAGTACTAAGGCTTGTTGCGATTAGGGCGTGATGCATTACCAACCGTGTCGATACCCAATTGTTTCAGCTTTTAAAATCCATAATTTTAAAGGCAATTGGGTTATTTTTCCTTATTAACACGAGATTAAAAGATCAAATCAGTACTTTAGGTTGATTTTCATGAAAAATAACTCTCTTAACATCAATTGAAAATCCTAGCCTCTTCTTTTAAGATCAGGAGCTCATCCTTGCAAGTCAATAGTTTCATGAACTAAGGTGAAATTCAAAATCCACGCTTCCTCCTAAAAAACATACGGTACGTGGTGTTTTCCTAAAAACTAAATGGGCATAGTAAATTCTTTTAATTATGCAAAAGGTTGAGAAATCATGATTTTACAAAAAGAGTTTGGGATTTACAATTATAATCATGTTTTAGAATCCAAGAGAATATTGTTTTGGTCTTTAGGCCTTCCCTTGAAACTGATTTGATTAGTATATATGTATGTATGCATTGAAACTTTGATTATGAATTGGGAGCATGAAATATTGAATCTTTTCCTCTCCTATTACTTCGTTACTTGATTTACAAGTTATGAATCCTTACATTTCATGGGTTTAAGGAGGGAATTAAGATACAAATTATCTTATGTAAATTTTATGATGATTAAGAATGTGAGAGAGGAATGTTATTATGATTTAAAATGTTGAGATTGATAAATGAAGAAACTTTAGGAATGTTTTTGAGAAATTGGCCATCACTTATTTTAATTGTTGAATGAATGAAAAGCCTTTGCATGATTTTGACTAATGATTTGGGATATGAATTTTCTTATACTATATGCATGTTCAAGTGGCCTGAAAATTGTTTAGAATGAAATAATCAGACATGACACTTTATAACATAATTATTTGACTTGCAAGTCTTGGTATGACGTTACTAAATCAGACAATGCCATAACAGACACAGACTAGTATAGAAATCAGATTTCTATTAGACTCTTATGATTTTGAATTCAGAATATACATGTTCAGAAAATACTAAAATAGGATATAAAGAGATGTTAGGTGGTTCCCCAAAGGAGGCATGAGTTCAGACAACTCATTGCCCAAAATCGTGTTTGGCCGATACGAGTATATTATTCTACGTTGGCCTAGTGACCTATGGCGTATGAGACTCAGATGCTCTAATCCTTGTGGTAAACTTGGGTTGGGGGCTCCCCCGCCGAGACAATGGCGGATTCCATATGGCCCATGAAATATCAGACTTGTAGGGGAGTGCCACCTAACTCAGAAGTAATACAAAGAATTGAATTATACTGACATAAACGTTTTATGATTATTCAATAAGTGACCAAGTGTTTTGAACTATATCATGCATGATGATTTGTGTTTTGCTCTCACTTATTTTATATATATAAACACATTATTTTGGATTTCTCTGCGTACCAGTTCATCCGTATTGACCCCTTACCTTCCAGGTTTTGAGGCTCAGTCTAGGGGTCCTGATAAGCAGTAGACTACTTCAGGTAGGAGTGGAGAATGCAGTTGGTGAGCCTTTTATATTTCAGAAGACTTATTTTCTTTCAGTCATTTATCATTTATTATGGCTTTGGTCTACTGAGGGCCTTGTCCCAGATTCAGACAAGTTTTGACGTCTTATGTAGTAGAGATTTTTGCAGACGGAAAAAGATGTTTCCTTTATGTCAAAAAACCTATTTTCATATTGTTGAACAGATTTCAGATTTATGACCATGATTCCATTTCATTTTGTATTTTCTACACTTCCTTTTTTGTATATGATTAGTGTATGTGACTACAAGTTAGAAGGGCTCTCGGGCCTTCATGGTTCGAGATGCTCGTCATGGCCATGGCCCAAGTTTGGGTCGTAGCATATTTTCAATTATCAATAATACTTGTATTCATTGACTATTTAGATTTCTTATTAGTATTTTTATTTTCTTTGTAGGATATTATGTAAAAAGTTATTTAATTTCGCTATTAGGATTATTTGTTGGGGGATTGGAGACTTGATTAACAAGTATTAACACTATGTAATATTTCCTGGTAATATTTATGTTTATTAACATACTAAAATTAAATTACAAATTAGTATTTTTTAAAAAGTGGGTTGGCCTGTGAGTCCTGCGGCCTACAAAGTAATGAAGTGGGCTGTATGTTTTTTCGACAATTATTTTGATAGGCCAGTCCAACTTGGCCCATCAAACTCAAAGCCCGTATGGGCTAGACCAAATGGGATGAGCCGACCCTTATTGACGGCTCTACTTGATGGCTTGATTCAAAAATTACCCACTCTCGAGTATAAGTGGGAGTGAATTACCATGGACTTTGTTAGTGGCTTGCCTCTCATATTTCGTTATTTTTATGGCATTTGTATCATTGTGGATTGGTTGACCAAATTGGCACATTTTATTCCTAGTCAAATTTCATTTAGTACTAAGAGGTTAGCCCATATCTATGTTTGTGATATAGTCCATTTGCATGTGTGCCTGTATCTATCATTTTAGACTAGGGTTCAGTGTTTACTTCTATATTTTGGAGATCTTTTCAGGAGGAGTTGGGTGCTCAAGTGGATCTTGGCACAACCTTCCACCTTGAAACTGATGGGCATTCGGAGCTGACTATTCAGGTTTTTGGGGATATGCTCTAAACCTCTTCGTCACATACATATGTAGAGGGTTTTTAAAATCATAACATTTTCTATCAGAAAAAGCAAGTAGTTGTAGTATTTCCATGGTGATACCAATGATTCATGAATGATATGAGGATGTAATGCTCACAACCAACCAAAATAAGGATTTCCAATATCCAAAAAATATACCAACCAAGTGAGACAAGAATCTGCTTAAGTAAACCAACTATCCATGATCCAAAATAATCCAAAACCATCAAGTAAATTATGCAAGATAAAGGTCATCAATACTATGTAAATCCCAATTTAGGCCTTTTCCACCAATAAGAGTACAACCAAACCTGCATATATCAATAATAATCCAACAACATCATGTAAAAGACCCAGATGGTCCCACATTGAAAATAGCTTCTCAAACCACCAAATATTATAAAATAGGACTCCATACATACACATAAATCACCTAAAGACATTTTTCATGACAAAATCCTATACCTATAGCAGGTTTATACATTATTATTACCCAACTAAATATGAAGAATGTTAAGCTATAACCTACCTCGTATGCCAAAAATTGGTCCAAAAAGCCTTCAATCCAGAGCTTTCCCCTTAGCAATCAACTAAAATATACAATACAGAATGTATGCATCAAAAAAAAGCCAACTATACCCATATTGGACATTTTTGAATCATGATCAAAATGTACCCCAACAAAAGGTTTTTTGAATAAAGGGGTAAAATTGGAATTTTTGTCCAAGAACATGCTTCCCAATATTAATGGAACTCATGGAAGAAACACAAGTAAAAATACAGTGAAATTAGGGTTGAATTAAAGAAATAATATAACAACCACCTTAGCTCAGTGGTAAAGTGCATGACTTTTAACCACGTGGTCATGAGTTCGATCCCCACAGACAACGTATATTTGGTGTACATAATTTAATCTTATTTATTAATAAATGGACAATTGTCCACTTTGAATTAAAAAAATCAAAGAAATGATAATTTGGCCTTATAGTCCAAAATCCCCTAATTATAATTTTAAATTCGAGATTAAACAAGATTTAAATGATAAAATCAAAGAAAAGTAGTTGAAACAGGAGTTTGGAGATTACATATGCTTAGTTATGGGAGAAAATGCCCAAAAACTCAAACCCCAAGCTCCACATCTTTAAAATGGTGTAAAAAATATCGTAAATAGGGATGTAATCCACCTAGACATCGCCTAAAAGACTACTTAGTAACTTAGGTGACTATCTCTTAAGAGACCAAGCATCGTCAAGCAAAGCCCACCTTATTGCGTAAGTGACTTAGATGTTGCTTAAGTGACAAGCGTCTAGCATGCTGGGGTTGCTTCAGAGACTAGGACATTGCTTAAGCGACAATCACTTAGGCGAGACTATTGTCTCTTAGTCAACACATTGGTTGTCAGGACAAGTTCTTTAGTGACCACAACATCACTTAAGCGAATGCATAAGCTAAGTGGTACACCAGCTGAAGACTCTAATAATCTATAGACCCCTCATCATTCATCTGGAATCCCAAGTATACAGGTGAACTATGCTACCATACTATATTTGATGCTCCAAACTCAATGGCGATATTTAATTTTTGTAAAAGATGTCATTTTCACTAAATTGACCTACAAAACCTAATTTTGAAAATGTTCAAATAGAAGGTTGAGATAAGATATAAAATCCATTAAACCACACAAACTACATTACCAACCTAAAATTAATGTTCTCGATATGCTGGCACACTCTATTTTTCCATCCGATGTGCGTATTAAATGATGTTTATCAAAGTCAAATAATAATTTTTTGAAATCACAATAAACCATAATCTCGTACAAATTATATCGAAAAGATTTGAGGATTGTTCTAAACATCCACACGTCCCAGTATACCCGAAGAAACTATAGGAAAGAATAAAATAGTCATCACATAGAAATTAATATTTCATAAAAAATGCCAAAAATAAGCCATTACATAGCAACTACCATTCGTTTATTGAGATGGTGACATTAGAGGTTTTATATATTAGACGATGTTGTTATTTGATTGGTTGGTCTAAGACCACTGAAATTAGACCCCATGTTACTGACTTGCTTTAGGAGCTATTGGTTAGGGTCAGGGGATTTAGGATAGGTTGAGTGCGACTGATAGTAGGTAGAAGACTTATGCAGATTGTGGACATTATGCCTTGAGATTTCATATTGGTGACCGGGTATTCCTCCGTGTATCTCCCATGAAGGTTTTAATGAAGTTAGCGAAGAACGACAAGCTCAGCCATAGATATATCGGACTCTAGATATCTTTCTCACAATGGTGATTTGTATTATTGATGTACCATGGTTTCATGGCATATTCAATACTTAAAACCAAGAAATATGCAAGTACATAGGTCTATTTTGGTAGATATGATGTGTTTTTACATCTTGTTATGCAAGAAACAATGTTTTGGGTTAAATAAAAGAAAAGGAATTGAAAGCTATAAGGCAGCCACTTATAATGGCACCTACCTGGCTAGGTGCCAACCTACTTGGCTTAGGTAGATGGACATGGGTGTCAGAAGACCAATGTTCATAGAAACTAAAGTTGCAAAATTTTTCTGCTACCTACGGCGAGGTGTAGTTTCCACTTACGCTAAGTAAGTGGCACTATATGTAGCTACCAACTCAAAGCTCCTAGTTTAATTTTGTTGGGATTTGTTAGTTTTTTTTGTAATCTATAAATATTATTTTATTGCTTTTACTTAGGAGAGACACTTTTATCTAACTTGAGGCAATCATACTATTCACAAACCTATTTTGATTCCAAGATTGACTTTTGATCTTGGAATTCTTGTGTTCATGGTTTTTGGTTGATTGATTTATTTGAGAATTTGGGTTTTTAACTATTTTTGTAAGATTGATTCAATGCTTTTTTTGTTGAATTCCATGGATGGTTTTGGAACTATGGGCGGCTAATTCCCTTAGCTAGAGTTGTGGGAACCCTAACAAATTAATAAGGTAGGTGAAGTATGAGATTTCTTCTAGATCATTATTGTTGCATGTATTGTGATTTTCTTCACTTTGTTCCTTAATAGTTTAAAACATTGTGAACGCACCTGCATTTGATACTAACTTAACAAAGAGGTAGATATATGAAAATAAGATCACAATAGTGTTTTAAAGCTATCAACCCTCATCTAATAAACTTTAGACTAAGAGAAGAGAGTTAATTTGTGATCTAAGACAAGGATTAGTAATGCGATACTCTAAGACAAAGAGGAGATGAGTGAGATTCACCAAAGGGTGTTAAGATGCAATTAGTGATACATAACATGTCAAATTCTTCATTTATATCAGTGAAATAATATGGCTTAGCACGATAGACCTATAGAGTTAGAAGCCAGGGGGAACATAAACCTTGTGTTCTTTTTAGATTGTTTACAATCAAAATCATTCAAATCTTGTTACTTTTACGAATTATAGAAAATCTTCCATTTACTCTTCTATATTTCCTAATAGTTTCAATAAGTTCGAGACATATATCAATCATATTCCTTGTTGGTTCGACCCCAACCTAGTTGGGTTTCTATATTTTGCAATCCACTTTTTTACACTTCTTGGAGGTGTAGTTTTGGGTGAAATAAAAATTTTTGCGCCATGGCTGAGGTATCATTTTTCTCAAAAACAATTAATCACAATCACAAAATACATCGACTATCATTAGTTATTTATTTTCCTTGTAGTTAAACAAAGACCACACAAAATAGTTCAAAACAACACGAAACAAAAAATATATGTCCTAAGAATGTTGGCTCTACTAAGAGCAAACTCTGAGGATAAGAAACACGACAAAAAACTCAAGAGGACATTTAGACCCATAAGTAGCCCCATACCCTAATTTGTGTTTGTTCTTAATTATTTTTGAGAAAAATAATACCCTTACAAAAATGAGTTTTTGAATTGTGTGATATGTATATATATGTAAACATTGTGAATGTCATTATGGTATTAGGATTGGGACATAAAAATCATAGCTAACATTCACATGAATCAAATAGGTGGTAGTTTTTAATTCAACACTATGCCATGTGTCTGTGAGAAGCTTTGTTCCCTTTGTGTGCTGAATCCAAAACTTGCCCGGTTATTCTTGCCTAGGTTGTAGGATAGTCAGTTAGGAAAGGATCATAGGTCGTCTTGGAGTTAGTCCATTATTAGCCTAAACGACCTTCCAAATGTGAAAAAGTATCCCTTGAGGCATATTTTGAGCCTAATAAACTATTTTTCTTGTTTTCACTTTTCACCTTCCCATTCTAGTTACAATAAACTTATTTTTGTCTTGGTCCTCCTTGGATATTGTGCACCTAAACTCGGGTAAATTTCCTAAGTTGAGGGTGCATGATTAAAATTAGGTATGAAAAAGGGTGTAAATAGGAGAAAAGAAAGTAGGGCTCAGTGTGGTAGAGATGAAAAATTGAAAAAGAATAGGAAAAAAGAAAAAGAAAATAAAAATGAAAAATAATGAATATAAAAAACTAAACCCAACCTAAATGAGCAATAAAAGAATAAAAATAGATAAATAAGGGAGGAATAAAAGTAAAGTTGGTTGATAAGTGGATCCTAACATAATTGTAGTGCAAAAGAGGCTTAGTTACTAAATTTCCAAATGTATCATCCGCACTCTCAAGACTTTGTTACAAGCCGAGTAAAGTCCTATAAGGATCCTAACCCGACTATTTGAAAATTAAGGTAAAGAAAATAATGGCAACACTAAGGTATTCATTGCAAATTGTTGGAACTTCTTTGTGTGTATGAGTGTCTCATGATCTTCCTATCATGCATAATTTATATAAGTGGGAGGGACTTCTTTGACATGAGGGTTAATGGGATGTGTTGCTAGCTGCTTATTTATTTGTGTCGTGTAACTTGTAAATATGTGTGATTGTTCGTTGCTAATGCAATGCCATAACTTGATTTCTTTGAGTCATATGTTGTGCTACATTGATACAAATACTTGGTTTGAAAAGGGTAAAATAAGAGAGGGGTGATATTTTTTATCTTAAATTGAAATTGACTTCCATAGGTATCTTAGGTTTGTCTTTGTTAAGCATTGTTATATTGTTTTGTTGTGTGTTTGTTGCTTAAGGACATACAAACATTCTAAGTTGAGGGTTTTGATGTTCCAAGGATTCATGGAACATTTGATGCTTAAAACCAATAAATATGTAAGTACTTAAGTCCATTTTGTTAGATATGTTGAGTTTCTATGTCTTGTTTTTAGGAAACTAGCTTTTGGGAGCTAAATAGAAGAAACGGAGTCGAAAGATGCAAGATGAACAATTATGATAGAACCTACCTGATGTAGGTGCCATCTATATAGCATAGGTGATAGGGCATAAGTGTCAGCAAACCAAAGTTCAGAGAAATGAAGTTGTAGAATTTTTATGCTACCTATGATGGGTCACCTACATAGGGTAGGTGCCACTTACTCCAAGTAAGTGGCACTGTAGGTAGCCGCCGACTCAACGCTTCCTCTTTGATTTGGTTTGAATTTTTAAGGGTTTTTTATAATCTATAAATACTCTTTAGATATTGTTTAGTTAGGATAGCCACTTTTATGTAAGTTGATGTATTCAAACAATTAACAAACATATTTTTATTCCAAGATACTTTTGATCTTGGGATTCTTGTATTCATTGTTTTTGGTTGATTAATTGATTTAAGACTTTTGGTTTTCTTTGTCTATTGTTGTGAGATTGATTTGAACCTTTTTTGATTGATTTATCTAGATTGCTTAGGAACTATGAGTGCGTAATTCCCTTATATAAGGTTTTGGGAACATTGGTGGATTAACTAAGTAGGCAAAGTGTGAGATTCCTTCTAGATCATTGTTGGTGCATTTGTTGTGATTTCGTTCAGTTTGATTGTTTTGTTAATGGTTGCAAACATTAGGTACGTGCTTGTATTTAATACTAACTCGAGAGAGGTAGAGATTTAAAAAAAAATCACAATAGTGACTCAATGCTATCGACCCTCGTCCAATTAACTTGATCCTAAGAGGAGATAATTAATCTAGGATCCAAGAAAAATGTTAGTAATGCGACACTCTGAGATTGAGAGAAGATTAGTGATATTCAACAAAGAGTGTCTAGAGATGTTTGGTGATCCATAACTTGTCAAATTCTACATTGGAGTAGTGAAATAATTAGATTGATCATGATAAACCTACAGAGTTAGAAGCCAGGTGGAACACAAGCCTAGTGTTTGTTTCAGATTGTTTATAACCAAAAGAATTCAAATCTTGTTACTTTTAATGATCACTGTAAATCCCCCCATTTACTATTTTGTACTAACTGGTGATTTCAACAATTTTAAGAGATATATTTGTCCTATTCCCTATGGGTTCGACCCTTACCTAGTTAGGTTACTATATTTTGACATCGATCGCTTTATACTCCTTGGAGGTGTAGTTTAATGCGACATCACTTATGATTTATCTACCCCCAGACTCTACTATTGTTCATTTATTTTTTCATATGTCAATGTTGCAGTGGTACATTACAAATGCACCCTATGTGCTCAGTTAGTACTCAGTTCAGTTGGATGAGCAGTTGACCTTTATGGAGGAGCATGTGTTTATATTATTCAGCAATGTCAACCAGTTACACTCTAGAGAGATTTCAATAGTTAAGGTTCATTAGAGACACCTCCCAGTAGGGGGGGGGGGCTAATTAGGAGATTCTAAGTGGGTCCTAAGGCTTTCAGAATCATTTTGGGAAATTGATAAAAAGTTATGAAAAATGGCACGTGGGTGTGGGACCCACTTTTTATCAAAATAACCTTTAATGGATATTTTAACAATGCCATTGAGTCCAGATCCTCAAACTTGATAGGGTAATATAGTCCATTTGCATATAGGGAATTCTAGAGGAATCTTGAGAAGTCGATGGAGACTTAGAATAATTCCAAGTCTTTAGCTTGTGCTGGTGTATTCTCTTAAGAGCCTATTGGGTCGCTTAAGTATAGGATGCTTAAGAAGCCAACTAGTCGCGTAAGTGACCTAGCATGCTCATCAGGTATCGCTTAAGTGATGCCTTTGTCTGACATGACCCGTACCAAGGCCTAGTAATGTTGGGCATCTCCAACCAGGACTCGAGACCACTCCCATTACCCAACCCTAAACAGCCTATGTTAGATAAATTCCAAACATAAAACAAGATAAGGCAATATAAATTTAAAGACAAGATAGTAAGCTTAAAACCAAAGTCGAAAACCACAATCAATCAACCATATTTTCCTAATCCCAATAGGAAGACCATACTAAGGATAACACTAATACTAACACCACCCATGCCCCTAGTTATCTGACAAACCCTCTAACTAGAATCAAGAAATATTTGGTCCGGACAAGCCCCTCGCCATAGCCAAAACCAAATCCAATGAAATAACAAAAATGAAAGGATGTCCATTGAAATATATGGAGACTTCCATAGTATGGAATCTCATCACTTCAATTTGACTTAAAGATTTCCCCAAAACAAAGTCACTTAGCAGGAGGAATGGTAGTATAGGTAGTTTCTACATCGCGTGGGGATACAGCATCCAAAGATGGTTTGTGGGGTAAATGCTACAATATAACTCAAGGATAAAGATAAAATAATGCCATTATTCAAACACAAATCAAATAACCAAATCCAATCACATATATACATATATACCATGCTGGGATGGGTAACAAAGATTAGTATGCATTTAAAACCTTAACCAGGGTTGTATAGGTCTGCCATCCTAAAACCACCCACGGGCTATATGGATTCAGCTCCCCCTGCTGAAAGAGCCCCAGTTTGTCTTAGCCGCCTGAACTAGTGAAAAACATGATATAACTTGTACATCGCCAAAAATACAAGCATGATATCAGGCACATGATCACCATGACCAACCATTACATCAGCAAACATGAGTTTCCAGTATTAGTTCCTTCGGGACCTCCACCTTCTCGAATCTTCTATTGTTCATTTATTTTTTCATATGTCATTGTTCCGGTGGTACATAGCAAATGCACCCTATGTGCTCATTTAGTACTCAGTTCAGTTGGATGAGCAGTTGACCTTCATGGAGGAGCCTGTGTTTATATTATTCAGTAATATCAACTAGTTACACTCTAGAGAGATTTCAATAGATAAGGTTCAGTAAAGATACCTCCCAGTAGAGGGGGCTAATTAGGAGATTCTAAGTGGATCCTAAGGCTTTCAGACTTATTTCGGGCAATTGGTCAAAAGTTATGAAAAATGGTACGTGGGTGTGGGACCCACTTTTTATGAAAATGACCTTGAGTGGATATTTTAACAATGCCATTGAGTCCAGATCATCGAACTTGATAGGGTAATATAGTCCATTTCCATATAAGGAATTCTGGAGGAATCTTGAGAAGTCGATGGAGACTTAGAATAATTCCAAGTCTTTAGCTTGTGCTGGTGTATTCTCTTAAGATCCTATTGGGTCGCTTAAGCATAGGATGCTTAAGAAGCCAACTAGTTGTGTAAGTGACCATGTACGCTTATCAGGTATCGCATAAGTGATGCCTTTGTCTGACACGACCCGTACCAAGGCCTAGTAATGTCGGACATCTCCAACTACGACTAGAGACCACTCCCATTACCCAACCCTAAACAGCCTATGTCAGGTAAATTCCGAACATATAACAAGATAAGGTAATATAAATTTAATGACAAGATAGTAAGCTTAAAACCAAAGTCGAAAACCACAATCAATCAACCATATTTTCCTAATCCCAATGGGAAGACCATACCAAGGCTAACACTAATACTGACACCACCCATGCCCCTAGTTATCTAACAAAGCCTCTAACTAGAATCAAGAAATATTTGGTCCGGACATGCCCCTAGCCATAGCCAAAACCAAATCCAATGAAATAACAAAAGTGAAAGAAAGTGCATTGCAAAAAATGGAGACTTCCATAGTATGGAATCTCATCACTTCAATCTGACTTGAAGATTTCCCCAAAACAAAGTCACTAAACAGGAGGAATGGTAGTATGGCCAGTTTTAACATCGTATGGGGATACAGCATCCAAAGATGGTTAGTGGGGTAAATGTTAGAATGTAACTCAAGGATAAAGATAAAATAATGCCATCATTCAAAACCAAATCAAATAACCATATCCAATAACATATATACATATATACCATGTCGGGATAGGTAACAAAGTTTAGCATGCATTTAAAACCTTAACCAGGGTTGTATAGGTCTACCATCCTAAAACCACCCATGGGCTATATGGGTTCAGCTCCCCCTACTGAAAGAGCCCCAGTTTGTCTTAGCCACCTGAACTAGTGAAAAACATGATATGACTTGTACATCGCCAAAAATACAAGCATGATATCAGGCACATAATCACCATGACCAACCATTAAATTAGCAAACATGAGTTTCCAGTATTTCTCCCTTTGGGACCTCTACCTTCACGACTCTTCTATTGTTCATTTATTTTTTCATATGTCAATGTTCCGGTGGTACATTACAAATGCACCCTACGTGCTTAGTTAGTTCTCAGTTCAATTGGATGAGCAGTTGACCTTCATGGAGGAGCCTGTGTTAATATTATTTAGCAATGTCAACCAGTTACGCTCTAGAGAGATTTCAATAGTTAAGGTTCAGTAGAGACACCTCCCAGTAGAGGGGGCTAATTAGGATATTCTAAGTGGATCCTAAGGCTTTTAGACTCATTTTGGGAAATTAGTAAAAAGTTATGAAAAATGGTACGTGGGTGTGGGACCCACTTTTTATCAAAATGACCTTTAATGGATATTTTAACAATGCCATTGAGTCCAGATCATCGAACTTGATAGGCTAATATAGTCCATTTGCATATAGGGAATTCTGGAGGAATCTTGAGAGGTAGATGGAGACTTAGAATAATTCCAAGTCTTCAGCTTATGCTGGTGTATTCTCTTAAGATCCTATTGGGTCTCTTAAGCATAGGATGCTTAAGAAGCCAACTAGGCACGTAAGTGACCTAGTATGCTCATCAGGTATCGCATAAGTGATGCCTTTGTCTGACACGACCCGTACCAAGGCCTAGTAATGTCGTGTATCTCCAACCAGGACTAGAGACCACTCCCATTACCCGACCCTAAATAGCCTATATCAGATAAATTCTGAACATATAACAAGATAAGGCAATATAAATTTAAAGACAAGATAGTAAGCTTAAAATCAAAGACGAAAACCACAATTAATCAACCATATTTTCCTAATCCCAATGGGAAGACCTTACCAAGGCTAACACTAATTCTAACACCACCCATACCCCTAGTTATCTAAGAAAGCCTCTAACTAGAATCAAGAAATATTCGGTCCGGACTTGCCCCTGGCCATAGCCAAAACCAAATCTAATGAAATAAAAAAAATGAAAGCAAGTCCATTATAAAAAACGGAGACTTTGATAGTATGGAATCTCATCACTTTAATCTGACTTAAAGATTTCCCCAAAACCAAGTCACTAAGCAGGAGGAATGGTAGTATGGCCAGTTTCTGCATAGTGTGGGGATACAACATCCAAAGATGGTTAGTGGGGTAAATGCTAGAATGTAACTCAAGGATAAAGATAAAATAATGTCATCATTCAAAACCAAATCAAATAACCATATCCAATCACATATATACATATATACCATACCGGGAT
>NW_025892662.1:0-4356 GCF_002878395.1 Capsicum annuum
CGTTACAAATTTGGGAATAGCAGTGCCATCTTTGTTTTCTGAAATTAGTGGCAATGATGATATTTTAGGAAAGGAATATTTGCCTCTAATTTCCAGCTTAGTTAACAAAATCTTGTTTTGTACCTTAAAGGTACAAAAGTCGAAGTACTCTGCAAGGTGTAATTCAGAAAAGTTCACTAGAGCATCTTGAAATAGAGCTTGGGCTTTCTGAAAGACATCTAGCATGTTGTGATGTTCATCTGTGAAGCTCTGCAAGGCGATAAAAATCTCTAGGAATTTGAATTCCAGTCTAAAGAACTCTACTATATCTATCGAAGTTTCAGAGAAGTTTAAAACACTGCGAAGTTGTTGCAGACGTTCAAAAAGATGTCTCTTTGATGACAGATAATGGTTAGAAGACATCTGTTTTTCCGAAAAATGGTGATTAAAATACACTGTGATGAACTTAGAATTGAAAAGGGAAGAAAGAAATTGAACAACTGAGCTTCAGAACAGATGTTTAATAGTAAACCAAACAAGGATGATCCACTTTTTATCATTCAGGAATTTGGACTTTAATACTTCTCCTTTTCAATTTGTTTGTTTTACGTTTCTTTTTTAGTCTGTTTCAAAAAGAATGTCTTTTCCTCTTCTTGTAACTCTTTAGTTCTAACTTTCCGCATGTCATGTTTAACGCCACAAGATTAAGGGTATTATAGTATATTCAATATTCTTTACTTTGTTAAACTCCATATCCAGTCAAAACCAGACATACAAATTATAACGGAGGGAGTACTAAAATTTGTAATTGAATACACTTAATATTCAAGTGAAAGGCCACTTTAGTAATTGAAAGGGCAAGTGTTTTCTAGTCACTGGCATGTAGTTCCATAATTAGTGCTACTTTAATAGATGTTTCTCTCTTTAATAATATTTTAATATGCTACTCCATTATTGCCCATAATTTAATTTTTATACATTTAAATCAACTTCATGATATGTTTAATTAGTCATTAGTGGGGCATTTAAAGCAACTTCATGATATGCTTAATAATATCAGAGGATGACTCACTTTGATTAAGTTTGGCATCTTTAAAGTGTTTCTTGAACAAACTAAAGAGACTATTTGCCTTATGAATAGGCTTTTTAGAATTATAGATGAAGATATTTTAAGTTCAGTAGATTCAAACAACCACCACAACATATTTGTCTGCAAGTTCAAAGAGAAAAACATAATTTCATAGATAGATGTATTCTTGCTGGAACAGACTGAGATGGAGTAATGTCTTTTAAGTTTTGGTTGAAACAAGTAATTTGGAATAACAACGAATCCAGTGAAATCCCACGAGTAGGATTCAAGGAGGATAGTGTGTATGCGGATTTTACCTGTTGTATTGAGTTTTGATGATGACTTTCATGAGATAATAGGGACCAGGTCTGTCGTATGCTGAATTTACGAGTGTACTATTTTGTTTGATAGTATCATTAGTATGGATGGCTATACACTAGTGCTGCGTATGATATGAGGACACCTGGTCCAGTAAATGGCAGCATTTGTTTTGTCCCTCGCTATATAATAAGCATAGATGTGACAATGGGCAAACCTAGTTTTTGCACTACAAGAAGGAATTCTTCAGAAAGGCAAAAATTGCGCTCTCAAGAAATAGGAAATTACTCTTCTCAAGGAACTGGTAAATCAACAACGTTTTATCTTTATTTCTTGGGTGTAGTCTACTCTTTCAGTTGTGGTGCGGCAAATATTCCTTCAATATGCTCTTCGTTAGCTTAGGAATTAATTGTAAGGCATAACACAAGGTAACTCCAGTTTCAAAACTATCACGATCCGAACTAGGGACTTGATCGTGACTGCTACACCAAGACATGAGATGACCCCTTAGCCTTACATCACAAGTATAGTAATATGAAGAATTTGTGGAAGTCAACAGATTAAATGAATGGTTCAATAGAGCATTAGAATGAAATTCATAATTTAAAATCAAATCTGAAAACATTAATCCAACATTGTCTACAAAGCCTCCATCCTTAAAACATCCACTAAGTTGGGACATGACTTCGATTATGCCAAAGAAAATCCAAAAGTATGTGAATATTTTCATATAACATTTAAATTTTAAAAAGAAAATAGAGAATAGAAAAGTTTTTTAGGTGAATATAAAAACCGATGTGGTTAATGAAATAGATATGACGTGGCTTAGTTTTTCTGATGTGGACATGACATGTCATCCAAATCATAGCAACCGAGGAACACGCACTGATAGAGGAACTTAAAATTCATGATTTGAATGAGTTCAAGTATCTGGTTGAAATTTTGTGGAGTAAGAGGATCCAACTTACAAATGGACACAAATAAAAGGGACTATTAGACCATTTCGCCAACTGTAAAAAGTACTAGTTTACAAATGAAATGAAACAACTAATGGACAATTTTACAGAATTTATTAAGCTAATCAAAGAAATGCATACTGATCTTCTAAACTGCTCTTGATACAACTCTAGTCTTCATGTCTGTTAAAAAGAAGAAGATAAAAATAGATTGAATGAGTTAATAGCTCAAAATGTAGTACTCTTTCCATCTCATTATAGACATATGATAGTAGACAAATGATATATAAGCTAAAGTTATTTTGAAAAGGACTGTCAAGTGCACTAAGCTCCCCGCTATGTAGGGGTTTAGGTAGGGTCGGACCACAAGGGTCTATTATGTGCAACCTTAATATGCATAAGCTAAAGTTATATTTGACATATCAAAAGTATCCTTAGAATCTTGTGGTACATGAGATAACATCCCATTTTATAAGAACATATCATTACGTTGATCTTGTTGATTAAATATCTCTGTTGTGTACCTGAACAAAGACGTCTATCTTCACGCGTAAGGACTTGGCAGGGAGATGGAAAAAGGGACGGTTTTAGGGACATGATCACGATGAGCTCAGTCACTACGAATGCTCAACGTTTCAATTCGCGTTGGAATGTTCAATACACATTGTACTGAAAGTTTTCAACACCCTCCACATTGCATATTAGTATCTGAAGATTAGGCAAACAAAAGTATAGCCTAGCGTACTAAAGCTCCCACTATGCACAGGGTCTTGGGAAGGGTCCATCATAGGAGTGTTCTGTACGTATCCTTACCTTGCATTTTTGGCAGAGGCTGTTTCCAAGTCTTGAACACCTGACCTCTTGGTCACAGTTTGTCACGATCCGAACCGGGGCCTTAGCCGTGACGAGCATCCCGAACAATGTAGATCCGGACGCCTTTCTAACTTGTAATCACATACACTGTCCACATACGAAAAAGATAATGCGGAAATAAATAATGAAAAGGAATCATGGTCATTAAATATGAATTCAAATCTTAATGAGAACTGCAATTCATAACATCTGATTTATATCTGACTCAGTCTACGAAATCTCTACTACATCTCAAAAGAAACTGTATGAAAACTGGGACAAGGCCCCTAAATAACTGCAAGACATCAGGCCTTCTGAAATATAGAAGGCTCACCAACTGAACATTGCACTGCTGTCTGAAGAATCTACTGCTTATCAGGACCCCTAGACTGAGCCTCAGAACCTGGAAAGGAGGGGGTCAATACAGATGTACTGGTACGCGAAGAAATCCAAAATAAAGCTCGTATATAAGCGAAGTAGTTAAGAGCTAGTCATAAACACCATGAAAGATATAATTTCAAAACACATGATCATTTTTTTGAAAACATAACGCCTTTCTATCAATGCAATCTATTCTTTGTATTACTTCTGAGTTAGGTGGCACTCCCCTACAAGTCTAATATTCCACGGGCTATATGGAATCCGCCATTGACCCGGTGGGGAAGCCTCCAACCCAAGTTTGCCGCAAGAGTTGGAGTCTCTGAATCTACTATGCCATAGGGCCGTCGCCAACGTACAATAATATTCCCATATCGGCAAAATACGTTTTCGGGCAATGAGTTGTCTGAACTCATGCCTTATTCGGGGAACCACCTAAGCTCTCTTTATGACCAATTTTAGCCTGTTCTGAAACATGCATCATTCTAGTTTTAAAATTTGAAAATCTGATTTCAAACATGGATTCTATTCTGTTCTGAATTTCTATGGCATTATCTGAGTTGGTGCCGTCACACCAAGACTTGCAAGTCCTATTTTTGAGCCGTAATGTATCATGCATGGTTCTTTCATTAGAACTCAATTCAGACCACCCAAACATGCAAATAGTATAAGAGATTTCATGTCCTAAATAATGTACGGCAAAAACTATGCAAGAATTTTTCAACATATGGTGGTCATGTGCTTTTGGCAAAACCATGCAACTCTTTCATTTAATGTATACTCAATATTTTTGCAACTTAACCA
>NW_025892663.1:0-27198 GCF_002878395.1 Capsicum annuum
GCTTCATGGACGAAAGGAGTCCATGAATGAACACTATGCATACCTTAGTTCTTGGTTTAGCTAAGATTGACGGAGAGACTTTCTTGAAATTGAATCCCCAGTTGAAACCTTAGCTTGTTCTTGAGAGAAAATTAAGAGAAACTAGTATATTTTGGGTTCCAAATAGCTGAATCTCATGTTAAAGGGCTTAAATAAGGGTGGAAAATTGACCCTTTTAACCTTGGACAAATCTTTTAAATTGGTGAAAATTTCCTGAAATGGACCCCTGGAACGACGTGGCGTTATCACGCGGTGTCACTGGAATTTGACGACTGGAAATTTGGGGGATGGCGCAACGCGGAGCCATCTCGTTGCCACTTTATTTGTGACCTGGAAGTTTGGCGCGACGTGCCACTATCACGGACCCCTATTGGAATTCGACAAATGCCAATTTCTCTTGTGGCGCGATGCGCCACTGACTAATATGACGCTGTTTTACGATAAGAACTTGAAATAGTGATAACTTCTTACCCGGTTATTGGATTTAGGAGAATCTTATATTGATGGAATGCTTATTGAATTTCTCATATGACCAAAAATAAAAATATTAAACATTCCTCATGGAATAAACATCATTCAATTTAGAAGCTAATACTTGACATTCTAGGAATGAAATTAGTTAGGAAACTTCGAGGTATTACAATATCTTCCCCTTAGGAACATTCGTCCTTAAATGAGACTGACTGAGATGGGAGAAACGATGAGCTGAAGTATATAATGAACTTGAACAACTGAAACATGACTGACATTTCTGAGATTCATACTCAGCATGCATATCTAATGTATGATTTCATGACTTAACTGACTCATGATCACATGACTGAGATTTCTGATAACTGAATTTCCCGCTAGGAGAATGCATGTCTGATGCATGAACACATGACTAATCTGATGCATGATCATATGATTGAATATGCAATGGTACTTATTACCAAGTTTATAATGGAATTCTGAACATGAGACTGATACCAAGTTGTAACTAAAATCTGGACATGAAAACTGAAAAGCTTAAGGAGAACTGTTACCTTGAGATTGATCTGAGTTAGCGGGAAAGAGATGAGGATACTTGGTACGAATGTATGTTTCTTCTTCCCAAGTATCTCCCTCAACGGACTAATTTCACCAAAGAACTTTGACTAGCGGGACTTCTTTGTTTCTCAGTCTACGAGTCTGATAGTCTAGGATTTTGACTGGAATCTTCTCATAAGAGAGGTTGTTCTGAACATCTATTCTCTAAATAGGGACTACAATTGATGGGTAACCTATGCACTTCTTGAGAAAAGATACATGGAACACTGGATGAACTACAACTAGATCTAAAGTTAATTCGAGCTCATAAGCTACCTTGTCGAAACGATTGAGAATTTTGAAGGGACTGATATATCGGGGACTAAGCTTTCCCTTTTTGCTGAACCTCTTCACTCCCTTCATGGGAGAGATATTTAGATAGATAGAATCACCAATATCAAACTCAAGATCCTTTTTGCGTACGTTTGCATAAGACTT
Organism: Capsicum annuum; assembly: GCF_002878395.1. Taxonomy (NCBI): domain Eukaryota; kingdom Viridiplantae; phylum Streptophyta; class Magnoliopsida; order Solanales; family Solanaceae; genus Capsicum; species Capsicum annuum. The sequence goes on from NW_025892663.1 coordinate 1,546, forward strand.
CTGTCGGCTCTGAGCAGCCCAGAGTCTTTCTCAGATAAACTGGACTCTTTCTAAGGTATCGAATACTAAGTCAGGCCCTATGATTGAGGCCTCACTAACTTTGAACCAACCAACTGGAGATCTACATCTCCTACCATAGAGAGATTCTAATGGAGCCATCTTAATACTGAAATGATAGTTATTGTTGTATGCAAACTCAATCAAAGGCAAATGGTCATCCTAACTACCCTTGAAATCAATTGCACATGCCCTTAGCATATCTTCTAAAGTCTGAATGGTCCTTTCTGCTTGACCATCTGTCTGAGGATGGAAGCCTGTACTGAGATGAACTTGGGTACCAAGTCTCTTTTGGAATGCTTTCCTAAAGTGAGAGATAAACTGGGTACCTCTGTCTGAGATAATAGATAATAGAACACCATGCAATATGACCAACTCTCTGATGTAGAGTTTGGCGTAATTCTCGGATGAATAAAAGTTATGGACTGGAAAAATATGAGCTTATTTGGTCATCCTATCTACAATGACCCTAACTGAATCATGCTGATGACGAGTTCGAGGCAAACCCATCACAAGGTTCATGTTCACTTCTTCCCACTTCTAAGTAGGAATACTGAACTCCTGCATGGACCCACTAGGTTTCTGATGCTCTATCTTAATCTGCTGACATGTAGAGCACTCAGCCATAAAATCTGTAACATCTCTCTTTGTCGCACTCCACTAATTGATCTCCAGCAAGTCACGGTACATCTTTGTGGCCCCTAGATGAATAGAGTAGCACGTACCATATGCTTCTGCAAGAATTCGTTACCTCAAGTCATCTACACCTGGAACACACAGACGACCCTGACAATGTAGGACACTATCTCCCCCTTAGGAGAAAACCTCTTCTTTCTGATCTTTGACTGATTCTTTTAAATTGACAAGGCTGGGATCTCTATGTTGCTTTTCTTTCCCTCGAAAACTAGAGATGATTTTAAACTACTCTGAACCCATATATCACCCTCTTCAATATCGACTAAGAAAACATGTAGTTTGGAAAGATGATGGACTTTCTGAGCTAACTTCTTCTAACTATCCTTAACATGAGCAACACTACCCATGGATAATCTACTGAGAGCATCGGCCACTACATTGGCCTTGCCTGGATGATAAAGAACACTCATGTCATAATCTTTCAAGAGCTCTAACCACCTTCTCTCATAAAGATTGAGATCTTTCTAAAAAAGACATACTGAAGACTTTTATGATTGGTGACCACATCTACATGAACACCGTATAGATAGTTCCTCTAAATCTTTAAGGCAAAGACTATGGCTGCTAACTCAAGATCACGAGTCGGATAATTCTTCTCATGAGGCTTAAGCTGTCTGGAGGCTTAGGATATGACCTTACCATACTGCATGAGGACACAACCCAAAACTACTCTGGATGCATCACAATACACTATAAACCCATCTGGACCATCTGGAAGAGCTAAGACTGAAGCTGAGGAGAGTCTAGTTTTCAACTCCTGAAAACTCTTCTCGTAAGGATCTAACCACTGAAACTTGACTTTCTTCTGAGTCAATCTGGACATAGGGGATGAAATAGAAGAAACTCCCTCAACAAACCGTTTGTAATAGCCATCCAAACCCAAGAAACTCTAGATATCTAATAGAGAGACAGGGCGAGGCCAAGTTTGATCACCTTCCATTATTGACATCATAAGACTTGATGAAAGTTTTCATCCTTATTTTCCAATAAGCAAAATGTTTCCCATTGAAGTAACGAGGTTTAGTTCAGGATATTCCTTTTGAAAATAAAGCTCCAGCAACAGTTTGAGCCATGATCTTTTTTGACTTGTTACTAAGACAACTGTGAGACCTTGCTCTGATACCAATTAAAATTAGTAAGAGGAGGCTGAATTAGTTTTTTTTTTGAATTAACAGTCGACTCTGTTAGACAAGGTAGTCGAGTATAAGGTAGAAGGGTAGAGTTTAGAGAATAAAAATGCTAAAATAAAATAACACCAAATTTTTATACTAGTTGGGACCTCTGATAGGTCTTACTCCGGTTCTCTTATGTTACAAAATATTCTACTACCTCTTTGTAAAATCTAATCAAAGTATAAGGATTGAGTCAATCTTTTTGGCTATGACTCACATTTTTTTCGATCTTGCTCACTTTGATTTAATGCCTCACCAACTACGTGTTTCTCTCCTTTATTTTTGAATGCACAATAAACTTTGAGAGAATATAATATTTGAATAAAGTAAAGCAATGAACTAGAGAAGGTTGAGAAAAAATATATCTCTTTCTTAATCTTCCATTGCATAAATAGTAGTGATTAGGCTACTACGAGCCGTTGGAAAATAAAAGGCATTCCAATAGATTTTCTCCTTGGAAATAGGATATGAGAATCCTATTTCCAAGAACAAAATCGATCATATAAACTATCCCAAACTATCAAAAATTACCTTCCATAACAAAAGCAACACATTTAATAGATGATCAAGGCATGATACTCCTTCCCATAGTTGACGCAGGCTGTAATTAATACTTGAAGGTAAGACACATTTCTTTTCCTTTTTGACTTGAGTCTTGAGAATACGTTTTTGATTTATGGCCAAGAATCTTTGTTTTTTTCCTTTTCATGTTCCTGCAAAGAGGTCATATATTAAAACGCCACATTATCTCAATGAACTTTAATGCATGTATTATCTTGGGTAAAGACAAAATAGCCCCTCAAAACTTTTCCACATCATTTTTATTATATTTATGGAGGATATTTTTGTAAATAACTTATTTTACTTAAAAATATGCAATGCAAGTTTTCTTTAACACACCAAACCAAACATTGCATAATAAATAATCTCAACATAACTAATACTTGCATTACTAATGCAAGCAATACTAGTACATTATAATTTACATTATTGTTATACACTCTACCAAACGACCCCTTAGTATAATCTCACAAGTGGGTCTAGGAAGGAACATGTGTATACAAGGCCTTCTCACTATTAGGTAAAGAGTTTGTTTTCGATAGACTATTAGCTCAAGTAAAATTATTAAAAAAATAGTTCAAAAAAAGAAACAACGAAGTGAAGAAACCAAGAAAAGAAATTCTAAATAATAAAGCAACTAAAAATGAAATAGAAACTACCACAACTAAGAAACTCCCATGGTAATACCACTATGTATTAGTATGAAAGAGTAAGTGAGACAGCTCACAACTATCTGTTATTTTATGAATTTAGTAAAATCTATATTTTTCAACAATAATTTAAATAGATGTTCAAAATAACATATGAACTATCAAATGAAGTTGTAACTCTATATTCTCAACTTTGAACTTTAACAATAAGTTCAACAAAACATATGAACATCAACTAAATAAAATTCAAACTATTTTCTGAAAAATAGTAAAAGCAAATATTTAGAAAGAGATGAAGATTAGAAGATTCAAGTCCACCAAATTCACAGTGTGTCCTTAAGAAAATTATTTCCCTCAAGTACATGAGGTTATGGAATATATCTTCCTAAGATAAGATAAATCACTTCAACAATATAGAGGTACCTCAAACTGTACCAAACTACGAACGCACTCAATGATCGCAAATCACGCTTGAGTTTTTCAAGAAAGAAAAGTGTTTTTTTTTCAAACTTTTCATCTATGTATCTAAAAAAGTTTTGGTATTTATATCCATCAAAGTGCTACTTTATAAAGAGGCAATGGTTCAGAATGGTGCCCCTCTTCATAAAGGTGTAACTCTTAGAAAAGTCATAACCCATTAGAAAGGTCATAACCACCCAAACCGAAAAGGTGTCAATTCAGATTACATTCTTTCTCTTAGTGTCTTCTTGAAAAACACCTATTCATTTTCCATTCACAACTTTTAAAAACCATAAAATGCCCTACATTAATGGAAAATAGCTATTTTATCAAGAAATATACAGACAAGTGTGTGATCTACAAATAAAGACTAATTGTATCTATATAAGTAGGTTTCTCTTTGAAGTTTTTGTAGTGAACTTTCACCAGATGCACTTGGTCAATTGGTAGATATGATGTTTTTGAAACGTCAAACTTTAATGTATACCTAGACAACATAAGTCACACAACCAATCTTTTACCATTTATGATTCTCATGGTTTTGTTCGTTTCATCCATGAACACTTTTTGATTTCATGAGATCTTAGAGAATATGCCTTTATTATTATTCTCCTTGAAGCGGCTCCACGAGTGCGTTGCCTTGTATTTGTTAATTGTAGCGACAACTTTCATTTTTCTTTTGAAGATCCATTTAGAACCTAATGGTTTATTTCCTGGAGGAAGATCTACCAGCTCCACTGTATGGTTGCTCAAGATTGAATCAATCTCACTATTGACTGCCTTTTTCCAAAAGGATGAGTACGCAGATGAAATCTCTTATTTAAACATTTAAGGCTCATTTTCAATAAAAAATATTACAAAATCTGATCTTAAGAAAGTTGATGTTTTTTGTCTCTTACTACATTTTGGATTCTCTTCATTAAGTACATTTATTCCTTGGTTAATCCCTAGGTAATTTAGACCCTTTACTAGATAGTTTATGTTTAATCTTATAAGGATAAATGTGTTCAAAAAACTCAACATTATCTGATTCAATTACCATATTATCATGGATATCCAGATACTCGAATTTATGAATTAAAAATCAACTTGCTTTACTATTTGTATCATATTCGATGAAAACACAATCAACAATCTTTGGTCCTACTTTTACCCTTTGGGTATAGGAACTTGGGATTTTGCTAGACACCTCCACACTTTGAAATATTTCAAGTTGAGTTTTCTTTCTTTTCATTTGTCATATGAAATAGATTGTGTCTAGTTATGAGTGCACTCTATTGAGTATTCGATTAGCTATAGGAAAGCTTCCCCCATAAGTTTTGTGGTAAACCTAAACTTATAAGTAAGGCAATCATCATTTCCTTCATCATTTGTTTTTTTTCTTCCCACAATTTTATTCGATTGAGATGAGTGCAAGGTAGTAGTTTGATGGATAAATTCGCTTTCTAAACATATCTTTGAAAAAGGAGATTCAAACTCTCACCCCTATCACTTCTCATCATTTTAATCTTTTTATTCAACTGATTTTAAATTTTAGTTTTATATTAACTAAATGATTCTATTGCCCCATGCTTACTATTCAGCACATAATCATAATAATATCTCATGAAATCATCAACAAAAGTTATGAAATACTTTTTCCCACCACGAGATAGTCTTGTCTTCATATTACCAATGTCTGTGTGAATTAAGTCTAAGGGATTGAAATTTCTTTCAACATATTTATATGAATGGTTAGCATACTTCGATTCAACACACATTTGATACTTTCATTTACCTCACTCAATGTGAGGCAACACTTTCCAACTAATCAGTTTTCATAAGATTTTTTAATTGACTTGTCCTAAATGACCATGCCACAAACTAATTTGACTCAATCAAATAAGAAGAAGCCTCAACTATATTAATTTCAACAACATTAATCAAGTTTGAAAAGACCATCATTGAGGTAGCCCTTTCTTACATACATTTCCTTCTTTATTAGTTTGACTTTCTCCGAAAGGAACATACATATAAAATTGATTTTTAACAAGATGTCTTGTAGATACTAAGTTATTCCTAATGGTACGGACATGAAGAACATTATTGAGAGTCAACACCTACTAGTCATTTTTAGAAATATCTTTCCACTTTTTTCAACCTTGGTTGTTGCATTATTTCCCGTGAAGATGATTTCTTTGGGATCAGTGGTATCATAAATAGCAAAAGCTCTTTTACGTTTTATTCGTACAAACACGTCTACTGGCTCCTAAATCAAACAACCATTCATTTAGATTTCCAACTAGATTGCTTTCGGTGATCATAGCATACAAATTTAGAATATTTTCAGTTGTTTCTAATATTCTTAACTGATCTTTTTTCTTATTCTTCTTCAGAACTTGACAATTTAGAGCTTTGTGGCCAACTTCAATATAATTGTAGTACTTATCTTTGAACCTTTATTATTTTGATTTTTTTTAAATCAGAAGACTTCTTTTTCTCTTATTATGTGTAGTATCATCATTAAAAAGATTTTCAACCATCATTGATGATTTCTCATTCAACTCATTATCCTTATATCTTGAGATGAATCACAAGATCTTTCAAAATAGACAATTAGTTTACAAATATTTTTTTTGGATCTTGAGGATCTCTACTTGTGAACATTTGCATTGCAAGTTTGGTCATCTAGAAGCACAACATTTACTGTCATTCTTTGAAGTTCACAACAATTTTTTTTTGCTTTCTCTATCTATGTCATTGCTAAAGAAACATCTGAACAACTTAATGATGTTAGCCTCCTATATTAATATAATATATTTTAATAATAACAAATTACTAAAAAAATATGTAGGTCACACTGAGGAAGTGATCAAGGCATGGACTTCGTAGAATGACCATCCCGAAGCTATAATTGAAATAACATCACGAGAAGAACTCAAGAGATCCTAACATAAAAGAGTCAATGGTACTGAGAGCAGTCACGAAGAAACGATTATGGAAACCAAATTTCACAAGGAACTACAGAAGATAGGAAGATCATAATCATGAATCAATAATTATGGAAAGCAGATTTCACACAGAGTTACAGAGGAAGGAAAATCACACCCCTACAAGTACATATTTGATATGGATGTGTATGGATGTGATTAAACATTTAAGGAAGAAAGAACACATCATGGGTATGGACATATCTGATATGGACGTACACATGATGTGAATTCTCAGTTAAGGTATCAATACAAATCCTTGATTGAGAAGAAATCCCTTGGATTTTCCTTTTAGAGCAAAGAAGCTACGGGAGGTGAAGACTATAAATCGAAGACTGAAAAATGAAAGATATCTCATGCAACTTCACAGGAAACTATGCACCAATCTTATCTTTTAGTCTTCACAAAGATTTGTTATCTTTTACTTACAATAGTTACAAAAAAGAAAAAAATAGAGCCAGTTTAGTTATACCAGTTGCTGCCATGTCACAAAATCTAAATAAAAAACTAAGATTTAGAAATTATTCAAACTACTGTTACTCCATTCTTAACGTTAAAGCTCTAAAGGAAACTCTTGAAACCCAAGGGGAGTGGAGTAGGCACCACACCAGTGATTCAAACCAGTATAAATTTATGTATTCTTCCTTACTCTTTTACTTATGATTTTGGTTTTATTCTATTTTATTGAGTATACTAACCTGATGGTGAGTTGACTATCAAGACTAATCAGTTGACTCAATTTTTTTTTCAATTCACCCCCTGTTGAATTTTAATTAGTATCAGAGTAGGTATCACCACTGAATGTTGCTTAAATGCACATGAGTAAAGATCAAATGGTCAACTACCAAATTCTAGGAGCATTTCTTCAAGACGGACACTCATCAACAAGACTACCACACTTCAATGGACAACACTACTCAAATTGGAAGAACAAATTCAAAATTTTCATAAAATCAAATAACTCTCAAGCTTGGGTGATCATCAAGAAAGGACCAAAACCTATACCATGTCTCAAGAAAAAGGAAAAATAAAAGGAAAAAGAATCAAGAAGCCTTAACTTAGATGATTTAAAAAACTTTGAAACACCAAATAATAACAAGAGGTAACTGAAACTAATGTGATAACAATAAGCCTACTTTACCATGCAGTTAGCGGAGCAGAGTGCGACAAGATATAAACTTGTGAAACTTCAAAAAAAAATATAAGACAAACTGGAGGTAACCTTCGAAGGTATTAACAAAGTGAAAGAAGCATGGATGAGTGCTTTAGTCAATGAATACGAGCTCATCAAAATAGAATAAAATGAATGTGTGGAATCAATGTTGCACTATTTAGAAAAATTGTTTGTGACCTGAAATATCTAGGGATGATTTACTCAAATAACCTTGTTGCACCCAAGAACACATGCAAGTGTACATGGTCCCACTAAGTAGTAAAGTGGTCTTTTACAAGCCTAGTATCGATCCCACACTGACTCGTATTAACAACTATTCAATTCAAGTTTAACTATTGTGATTTCATTGGTGCAAAGGTAACCAAGAGAGTTAGAAGTTGAGAATAAAGTAAACTTAACAATATAGTAAATTAAAGGTCTTGGACAGTCAATAGGGAGAAATCCAAGGTTAAGTCTCTGCAAATAATCATACTATGCTATTGAAATTTATTGGTTATGTTACTTATCTTGGTTGTTGATTCATGAGGTTGATATTTTGATTATGGTATTTCAAGCCTCTAGTCAGCTATCTAACTTAGATCCACAACTACATCGTTGAGCGGGGATATGAGAACTAAGTTAAATGCATTAGTATTTGATCCCTTAAAAGAACCAAATAGGGCACATAGGTTTATTTGTATCCGAAATGCAAATTATAACTTCATTATATAGAAGATTATAATCCTATTCTATTTAGCCCACATTCTATCCTCTTGTTCCTTCTTTCGGGCTCACAAGATGAAAAAATATGTATTCTAAGGGTCACCTTAAAATAGTGATAACAAGGATAAATAAACAACCAAATATGATAAATAATCAAAACCAAGTCAATTCATAACAAGAGTAATCATGTTCTTGGCCTTAACCCTAGAAAAGGGTGTTTAGCCGCGCATGGACACAATCATAATTTCAATGATAGAATATATAAACAAAGAAAATTAATGGAATAAAACCATAATTTAAGAATTATCCAAGGTGTGTAACGTAAAGTTTAAGGGTCCTATTAATAGTAGGACCAAAACTGCTGATTTTGACATACCAATATGCTACAAACCTTATTGCGGTGCCTAGGGTATGTGTAAAGCCAATATAATGGTGAAGCAATGTAATTGGTCATTTAGGATGCCCCCAAGTCTGTGGAATGTCCCTAAAGTGGTGCCTAAGATCCATGGCATGCCAACGACTCCAAAACGTCCGTCTTTGGTCAAATCTTGTTCCATGTGTTTGTCCATCCTTAGCAAGACTTTTAGTGTTGTTGAACCTTTATTTACATCTTTTTTATCATACATATGTCATCAATATGAACTCATCAAGCATCCTATATCATCAAAAACTACGTATTAGAGCTCAAAACGACATATAATTCAAGACAATGAACTAGAATCTTAAGCAAAGAATACAAGTTTTGTCCTTTGAATATTTAACTTAGTTTTGAATCTTGGCTTGTTTCAATTCAGCCTTAAACAGTATAAATAAGTTATTACACACATAACTACTCAATAATACCCTTAGGAATTCATTAATCACACTATAATCTATCGAGATGATCTAGGACAACACATAGCTCAAGCTAGTAACACTAGTTTTCTCGCCTAAACTCTTGAGTGATTCCATAATTGTTTGAAACACACCTTAATCATTGTAATCAAATAGTTTAGCACTTCAATGCTCATTTATATAATTAAACACTCATTAATAACACCAAATGTCCTCAAAACAAGGCCAAACAAGCATAGATAATGACACTGAGGTGCATAAATTCACCTAAGATCATCACCCCAAACTTAAAGGCTTGTTCATCCTCGAACAATTATTTACTCTAAGAATAATAATCAGAAGGGACTCCACACTTCTATAACAAGAATGACATTCAAGCTTGCACTACAGTGACTACACAGAGTGCAAGTTTTTACACTACGCATGTTACAACACTAGTTAAAGCTCAAGAATACTATTTCATAACATCCTAGCCTCAAAGAATTGACTCACCAAGTTAACAAACTCATGCATATCACTTAATCCAAGAGATCACACAACTTACCAAACTATCATCAAGCATGTGTCCTCACAACAATAGAGTTACCCATAATCACTCACATAGATGAAATTTATTACAAAATAGATATAAGAGACAAATTACACTCACTCTCATAACGAATTCACAAGTTACACAAGATGAACCATAAGCTTGCCATTAGTGTTGTACTCTACTAATATCAGAATGTTAAATATCAGGATTAAGTAGGTCATTAAGGGTTGTAATGTAGTATAAGGAATAAGTAGGAACTGTTCTTGCCAGTAATAGTGACTACTTCCCAAAGTCCTTTAATACATCAAAATTTTCATTAAATCCACTTCTAACAACCAACTTTCACCACTTCTATCTACGCACACATTTTGTTTTACCCTATTTCATTAATCTCACTCTCATACAATATGTAAGGGAGTATTGTAACTTAATTCATGATTCAATTTTTAGCACAAATTGCTTTCACTCCCAACCACAACACATCAATTGTACACATCAATAACTATTTTTTGGGGCTTTAATTTCATCTTTATCCTTCCTATTATTTTTTTTCACACTCCTTAACTCATTAAATTTTCACTAAATTGCTTAGGAGCTTTGGATCCAATTAAGATCACACATAGAAAGGGATTGAGCTACATATGAGGCTATCAAAGAAAATAAGCTAAAAGCTCAATGGGGATAAATAGGATTATGCACAAGGGTTGGTCACAAAAGGTATGAAACGTAGCTATATAAGAAATGCCTATATCATCTCCTAAGCCCACACTCTTTATTTCGCTTTGCATACATACCAAGCAAGTTCAGGACATTACATGCTACAAGGAATACACAATAACCTTACACACACATGGTACATGATCAATTTAAGTAGTATCATCATGGACTCTCAACCAAATAATAACATGAATTCAATATTAAGCCAACAAGTTCAAGAGTCATAAACTAGAGCCTAGGAGCCTCAAAAGTAATAATTCACACAATCAATATGCTATTTACATTCAAAACCACTCACATCATGTAATCACAAAGAGCACCAACAAGAACATGTCACTTATCCTATATAAAAAAATTTAAAATTTACTCCTAAAAAAGAAAAAGGATACTGGGTTCAAGGCCCTTTTTTAGAAAAGTACCAAAAAGAAGAACCATTGGGTGGGTGAAGTGTACACCTACTAGACTGACCCAAACAACTCAAAGATAAAAAGTAAAAATCTTTTTACAATTTTTCAAATTTACCCGAAAACTAGAAAAACAACTAAGACTCAAGACCCTACAATATTATTTCACCCAAAGCAGTGGGAATTTCCCCACCCCATACTTAAAATTATACTTTGTACCAAAAGTAAAATTAAAAGTAGGAATAGAAATATTCCTTAAGGCCTCTAGGCCAAGATACTAGCATTTTTTAACATGAAAAGGTCTGGGGACCCCATATTTAGTTTTTGCCATGCTCCTTAGCTCTGGTCTCTAGTACTTAGACTTTCCATCAACCTATGACTCAAGAAAAATAAACACTATGTGAAGTAATAACTAAAAAATACTAGAAAATAAATACCTACCTTAACTTGGATTGACTCCCAAGCAGCACCTAATTTAGTATCATAACATGACACATACTAACCTTTTTCTTCACCTTGAGGATTTGAATTTCACCCCTAATCTCGCATCCATCTTTTTGCTTCTATCATAGGGTGGTGGTACAAAGATGAAGGAACCAAGAAATGGATGGTGCTTGGTAAACACCTCAGCCTTAGAATGAGGCATATTTTTATGTTGCTTGTCTAGTACAAATTTAAGAATATAGGATTCTCGTTCCTCATCTTCACAATCTTACACTCTTTCAGATGACTCCAAAGATATGTCATCATCTATAAATAATGTAAAAAAGTTCTTTGAATGAGACCCAACCAATCCCACTTTCAAATTTACACCATTCTTAAAACACTCACTCTTATTTACCTTCTCAATGTCAGTCTCAAGAAAAAGATGATAACCGAATGGATGAAATTCCTGTGTCTTCTCTATAGATTGGCTAGTATCTACACCATCTAGTAAAGGCCCCAACTAATCGCTTCCCTAAAAATTTGAAAAAAAGCATCTCGGTGGGGTCCTCCACAAAAATAAAAAGAATCATCATCACTCGTAAACCATCTATCCTAGATTGACATATGACGAAGTGTGACAGATAAGTAAAAGAAAATAGAAAGAAAAAAAAATACTAAACTATGTACAACTCAATATAGAAAAACTAAAAATAAGATAGTTGCCTATTTATTAGTCCCCGACAATGGCTCCAAAAACTTGTTAATCCCAAGCGCACACGCACGTGTACGTGATCCCACCAAGTAGTAAAGTGGCTTTAACAAGACAAGTATCAATACCACAGAGACTTATGTTAACAACTATTCAATTGAACTTAAACTATTGCAATTTCATTGCTGCGAAGATAATTATGAGAGTTGGAAGTTGAGAATAAAGTAAACTTAACAATACAGTAAATTAAAGGTCTTAGACAATCAATGGGGAGATATTCAGGGTTATGGCTTTGCAAAAAATCATACTATGCTTTTTAACTTCATTGATTATGTTACTTATCTTGGTTGTTGATCTACGGGGTTGATATTATGATTATAGTCTTTTGAGCCTCTAATCACCTATCTAACTTACACCCATAACTACATCATTAAGTAGGGATGTGAGAACCAAGTTAAATACATTCAAATTTCATACTATAAGTGAACCAAATTGGTCACATAGGTATATTTGTATCATAAATTCAGATTATAACTTTATTCTATAAAATATTAGAATCCTATTTTATTTACCCACGTTCTGTCCTCTTGCACCTCCTTCGAGCAAGATGACAATGGATGTGGTCGTGAATTCTTAAAATAGTGATAAAAATGATAAATAAACAACCAAATATGATAAATAATCAAAATAAGTAAATTCATAACAAGAGTAATCATGTTCTTGGCCTTAACCCCAGAAAAAGGGTATTAGCCGCTCATGGACATAACCATAATTGCAATGATAGAATACATGTTAAAATCCATAAAAAAAACCAGATTAATGGAAGATAACCCCTAATTGAAGTTTTCTCCAGCCTCCTCAAAGTTTCAAAGTCGTCCAAGGTGTGTAACATAATGTTTAAGGGTCCTATTTATAGTAGGACCAAAGATGCCGATTTTGACACACCAACGTGCCACGGGCCTTATCGCAATTCCTAGGTTTCATGGCACTCCAATATCATGGTGAAACATTGAAATTTGTCATTTAGGATGCCCCCAAGGCCGTGGCATGGCCCTAAATCTGGTGCCTAAGTTCCGTGGCACGTCAATGACTCCAAAGCATCCGTTTCTGGTCAAATCTTGCTCCATGTGTTTGACCATCCTTACCAAGACTTGTGGTGCTATTGAAACTTGATTTACCACTTTAGTATCATACATATATTGTAATTATCAACACACCAAGCATCCTATAGAATCAAAAACCATGTGTTAGAGCTGAAAATGACATACAATTTAAGACGACGAACTAGAATCTTAAGCTAAGAATACTAGTTTTGTCCTTTTGATCTTTAACTTAGTTTTAAATCTTTGATTGTTTCAATTCAAACTTAAACAATATAAATAAGTTTTTACATAAATAATTTTTTAATAATACACTTAGGAACTCATTACTCATACTAGAATCTATCAAGATGAACTAGAATAACACATAGCTCAAGCTAGTAACACTAGTTTTCTCGTTTAAACTCTAAGTGACCAAATTGATTCCAAACTTGTTTAAAACACACCTTAAACATTGTAATAAAGTAACTTAATACTTATATTCTCATTTATATCATTAACTACTCATTAATCACACATAAAGTCCTCAAAACAAGGCTAAACAAACATAGATAATGATACTGAGGTGCATAAATTCATCTCAATTCATCACCCCACACTTAAAGCCTTTTTCGTCCTCGAACAACTCTTTAATCTAAGCATCATAATCATAGGATACTCCAAACTTCTATTACAAGCAAGATGTTTAATCTATCACTACAATGACTATACACAAAATAAATTCTTACAGTACACATGTTACATACACGAGTGAAAGCTCAAGAATACTATTTCAAAATATCCTAGCGTCAAGAATTGACTAACCAAGTTGGAAACTTATGCATTTTATTTTATTCAAGAGGTCAGGAAAATTACCAAACTATCATTAAACATGTGCCCTAACAACAAAAGAGTTACCCATAATCATTCACATAGATGCAATTTATTACAAAATGGGTACAAGAATCAAATTATGCTCACCCTCACAAAGAATTCACAAGTTACACAAGATGAACCATAGGCTTGCCATTAGTGTTGTACTCCACTAATATCAAAATATTAAAGATCAAGATCAAGTAGGTCTTAAGAATTGTAATATAGACTAAGGGATGGGTAGGAACTATGCTAGCCAGTAATAGTGGACTATCTTCCCTAAACTCTTTAATACATCACATTTTTCATTCAATCCACTTCTAACAACCAATTTTCACCACTTCTATCTACACATATCTTTTGTTTTGCTCCATCTCATTAAGCTCACGCACATACAATATGGAAGGGAGTATTGTCTATTAATTTATGATTCAATTTTTAGCACAAATTTCTTTCACTCCTAACCACAACACATAAATTGTATACACTAATAACTATTAATTGGGGATTCAATTTCACCTTTCTTGTTCCTATAGTTTTTTCACACTCGTTAACTCATTAAATTTTGACTAAAGTGCTTAGAAGCTTTAAAGAAAATTAAGGTCAAACAAAGAAAGGGATTAAGCTACATTTGAGACTACCAAAGAAAACAAGTTGAATGATCAATGAGGATAACTAAGATTATGCAAAAGGGTAGGTCACAAAAGGTATGAAACATGGATCTCAATGAAATTCCTATATTATCTCCTAAACCCACACTGTTCATTTCACTTTGTACACCCACCCAATAAGTTTTAGACATCACATGCAACAAGGAATACACAAAAACCTTACATACACATGGAACATTCTCAACTCAAGTAGGATCATCATAGACTTTGAACCAAACAATAGCATAAATTAAAGATTAAGCCAACAAGTTCAAGAGTCATCAACTAGAGCCTAGGAGTCTAAAAAGTAATAATTCACACAATCAACATGCTCTTTACATTTAAAGCCACTCACATCATGTAATCTCACATAGCACCAACAATAACTTAACCCTTATCCTACATACAAAAATTGAAATTTACTCCTAAAAAGAAAAAGGATACTGGGTTCAAATGGCACCCTCGTAGAAAAGAACCGAAAAGAACAACCACAGAGTGGGCCTACTAGACTTAGCCAAAAAGCTAAAAGATAAAGAGAGACAATATTTTTCTAGTTTTTTTAAATTTGCCCAAAAATTAGAAAAATAGCTAAGACACAAGACCATACGACATTACTTCACCCAAAATAGTGGGAATTTCCCCAGCCCATACTTAAAAGTCTACTTTGTCCCCAAAGTAAAATTAAAAGGAGGAATAGAAATACTCCCTAAGGCCTCTAGGCCTAGCTAATAGCATTTTTTAACATTAAAAGGGTTCAGGGATGCCACATTTAGTCTTCACCATGCTCCTTAACTCCGATCTCCGGTACTCAGACTTTCCATCAATCTATGACTCAAGAAAAAAAATCAAAACTATATGAAATAAAAACTAATAATACAGAAAAATAAATACCTACCTTAACTTGGGTTGCCTCCCAAGTATCTCCTGATTTGGTGTCGCGGCACGACCCACATTAACTTTTTCCTCCATCTTGAGGATATGAATTTCACCCCTAACCTCGCATCCATATTTTTGTTTCTCTCGTAGGATGGTGGTACAACTATGAAGGAACCGAATAATGGATGGTGCATAGTAAATCACTCGTCCTTCGAGTAAGCATATTTTTGTGTTGATTTTCTAGTGCAAATTTAAGAATATAGGATTCTTATTCCTCATCTTCACACTCTTCCTCTATTTCAAATGACTCCAACGGCATGTCATCATCTAAACATAATTTTCAAAAGTTCTTTTTATAAGACCCAACCAATCCAACTTCCAAATTTACTCCATCCACAACACACTCACTCTTATTCACCTTCTTAGTATTAGTCTAAAAAAAGAGGATAGCTGAATGGCTGAAATTCTTGTGTTTGCTCCAAAGATTGGCTAGTATCCACTTCATATAGTGAAGGTCCCAACAACTCACTTCCCTAAAAATTTGAGCAAAAAGCCTCTCGGTAGGGTCCTCCCCAAAAATAACAAGAAATATTATCAATCGCAAACCATCTATCTCAGGACATTTCACAAAGTGTGATAGAAAGTAAAAGAATATAAAAAGAAAAAATACTAAGCTATGTACAACTCAATATAGAAAAAATAAAAATAAGACAGTTGCCTATTTACATGTCCCCAACAATGGCACCAAAAACTTGTTGTCCCCAAGCACACACGCAAGTGTACGTGGTCTGGTCCCAACAAGTAGTGAAGTGGCCTTTTATAAGTCAAGTATTGATCCCACAGAGACTTGTTTTAACAACTATTCAATTTAAGTTTACCTATTGCGATTTCGTTGGTGCGAAGGTAACCAAGAGAGGTCAAAATTGAGAATAAAGTAAACTTAAAAATATGGAAAATTAAAGGTCTTGAACAATCAACGTGGAGAAATCTAGGGTTAAGGCTCTACAAATAATCATACTATGCTATTGGACATCATTAGTTATTTTAGTTATCTTAGTTGTTGATTTACGAGGTTGATATTATGATTATAGTCTTTCAAGCCTCTAATCACCTATCTAACTTAGACCTCCCACTATTTGTTGAGAGGGCATGTAAGAACTAAGTTAAATACATTAATATATCATCCAATAAGGTAACCAAATAAGGCAGGTAGGTATATTTCTATCCTAAATGGAAATTACAAGTTTATTCTGTAGAAGATTACAATCCTATTCTATTTACCCCACGTTCTATTTTCTTGTTCCTTCTTTTGGGATCACAAGATCACAATTGATGTGTAACGCCCCGAGTCTACATCCTGGGTGTCACAAGGAGCTTACGACCCCAAAGGACCACAAGCTAACCCATGACTAGAACCTATTGTGAGCACTAAATAATAATCATGAAACACATGCGGAAATAAAAAATTGAAACACCATAAGGTTCATAAAGCTGAATCAATACTGAAAATATTTGTAGAATAGCTGCTAACTTAAAGTTTCTGAAAGCCTCTAAACATATGAAATTAAAGAGTTGATGGGACAGGCCCCAACTAACTCCAACTACTATCTAAAAATAACTAAACTACTGAAAATACTGTAAGAAATGAAATGACTAAATAAATATCATGTTCTCGATGGATGAGGACTCACTACTGTAGCTGCGGCTGATAGACTGATCTGTCTAAGTATGCTCAGGAATTAAAGCATCCGAACCTATGACATAAGACATCATAACACCAAAAAAATATGCGTCAACACTTTGAATGTATTGGTAAGCTAGGCGAGGTTAGGGTGATATACATGGGTTCACATTCATGAAAATAAACATGCAAGATTGGGACTACTGTAAGTACTAAACATGGAATACCAAGAATATATCATCTGTCTGAATTAGTCTGAAGCTGAAGTATTGAGTTTATGATAACTATTTAACTAACAACTGTGAGTTATGATCGTGTAGAACTGAACTAAGTTTTGTACTGAATACTTGATACTGAACACTAAAACTATAACTGTTAGAACTATCATTTAACTGACATACCCTAATTATAGACTGATTTAGGGTCTAACCAGTAACCCTAGTTGGAAAGGTGTTAGCACCATGCCTCCAGTTACTAAAATTAGCTGGGTCAACCCTAATCTGGAAGGAAGACTCATGAGATATATATAAATATGTCAACCCTAGTTTGGCAGGAAGACGATTTAACCTACGCTGGCTACGTAGTTCTTTAACTCAGGGACTGCTATTAAGGTTCAAACCCTATGCTGGCAAGAATGCCCCCATCCATGGGTTCGCTCGGTGATGAATCCTACTAATAACTGAATCAATACTGAACTGATCACTAGGCTGTATGTAATACCCTGTACTTTTACCTAGCTTAAAATCGTCCCAAAAATATTAAAAGACTTGCTAAAAAAGATGAATCCACTTTTATATATGTGGTATTTTTAAAATTTTCAATTTTTTTCATGTGGAAAATTCAATAAGCTTTCCATCAATACCAAATTCACCCAAATTCGACACTCGGGTGAAGAGTTAGGGCCTTTTTAGTGAGATAGTGTATCACCTGAGCCATCAGCACATTGCGAGCCAGCTTAAATGACAATTGTCAATTTACAATATTGCTCCGTGATAGTGGAGCATCGCACTAAACATCCAAGTTACAAACAGAGTGGCAACGCGATAGCTCCGCATTGTTCCACCATACAATTTCCCATTTGTGACTTTCCAGAGACACGACGCGATAGCACCACGTCGCGCCAGGGGTCCAGGTCGGGAAATTTTCATAGAATTAAAACACGCATCCAAGGGTTAAAATGGTCAATTTTTAACCCCTATATAAACCCAATAACATGTGATTCAATCATATTTCACCCAAATTATAGTGTTCTCTCAAGTTTCTCTCAAGAACAACCTAGGGTTTTCAATTGAAAATTCAAATTCAATACTCAAATTCAAGAATCTCTCCATCAATCTTTGTAGAATCAAGAACTAAGGTATGAACAGTGTTCATTCATTGATTCTTTTCATCCATGAAGCCCAAGAATCAAGTTTTAAATCTTGTATTGTAAATATTTTACTGTGGGTTGATTATGTTCATGTGAATTTGGTTGTATGATCCTCAAGTTGGAATCTTTATATGTTGTTCATGGACCTATGCTCGTATGTGGTCTGAAACATGTGAAATTCAATTGAAATATAGAGTTTTGTTGTATTAATTTGATGGTCATGCCTATGCCCTAAGTCATGCATCCTAGGTGTTTGAGAAAATACCTAAGAGAACAGAAATTATGTATTATAGCTTAATTGTGAATTAAGTGATAAATGCATGCTTTACCCTATGGCTAAGAATGACTTCTATGATGTTGTATGCATTATGAATGATGGAGCAAAATATCTATGAGATTAGGTTGATGAAAGTATAACATGTTTATATGTGATTCCATTTATGTACAAGATTATGATAACCATGTGCTTCATGAAATCACCAAATTAATGTATTATGAGTTGTTGATATTCGTGATGTGTTCAAGAAGTAGCATGTATTGTCAGTTTCATGTTATCGAGTCCTGGCAGTACTTGTACCTGACAAATTATATGTGTGCTTATAGCAAGTATAATATTTTCATGGTACACTCAGTCAAGCCATGATATGTAGAATTCAATCAGTCACATGACTCAAGAAAACTCAATATTAGTCTAGTCTTACTCAGTAATCTTAGTAATCTCAGTAACCTCAGTCAGTTATCATATTTTAGTAGCATTCCATCAGCAAATAAAATTCAGTGAACTCAGTTTAGCGCTGCTAAACAATACCATTAGTATCAGTTTAGTTCAGTTAATCAGTTTAGTGTCTATTTAGTTGGGATTAGGATTCAACAACGAGTGAACCCAAGGATGGGGACTCACCTTTTATTCAGTGGAGGGTGTGATCTTTAGAAGAAATCCTTGTGTTCCAAAACTACGTAGACAGTATAGGTTAAGATGCTCCCTACGCGTTTAGGGATTTATTTACACATTTTATTTGGATTACGTACCCAAAGGGGTTGATGAAAGAGCTCCCTATCAGAGAAGGTATAGTCACAACTTATCTTTACCTATAGCACGATACTGACACCCTTCCAGCTAGGTTATAGGTTGGACCCCACCAGTTTAGTTTTAGGGTATGTCAGTTAGATGATAGCTCCCACAATCTCAGTTTGTAGATCCAGTCTCAGAAATAGAACTCAGATAGTTCTATAAAATTCAGGACTGTCAGTTATAGTCAACTCAGTATAGTATGGAATTCAGCTTATTCTATTAGTATTAGGACTATCAGATACAATCACTCATGTTATCAATACTCATACTCAGTAATCTTGTTATCACGAACTCAGTTAATATTATTTTAATTATATGAAACCCATGTTATCAGCATTCAGTTTCAGGATTGTCAGATATAGTCAATCAAATCAGTTCTTCATAACATAAACTGTCAGAAACATTCATTCCTTTATCTATAATATGACATCAGTTCTTTAGTACTCAATAGACTCATCATTGAGTATCCCAGTATTAGTACTCAGATATCATTAAATCCATGTTATCAAAAATAATAAGTCAGCGTTATCACGATCTCAGTTACAGTTATGTATTCATTTATGTATTCTCATGTTCATGTTATACAGTCAGGTATTATTGTTCATGTATATGAACCTTTTCATTTAGCCTACTTTACTTGCATACTAGTATATTCAATTGTACTGACACATTTGTGCTATGGTGTTTTATACCATAGGTTTAGAAGCACGAGCTCTCGAGCATCCTTGGTAAATCAGACATTCAGAAACCAGACTAAACGTGAGTCCTCATCATTACAGGATAATATAATTATTTTAGTAGTTCGGAGTTAGTTGGGGACATATGCTATCAACTTCAGAGTTTTCAGATAGTTTAGAGGCTTTACTACAACATATTTTTAGATAGTTTATTTCAGTTTTGGGTATTGTTATACCCCATTACAGACATTAATTTATATTTAGTATTATTTTAGTTTTGAACCTTATGTCTTTACAGCTTATATTCTACATATTTACAGTATATTATTTAGTGCTCAGTTACAAAAATCAGTCATGGGTTAGTTTATAGTCCTTTGGGGTCATGACCACCGTGTAGCATTCCGAGTACCATATTCGGGGCATTACAAACTTTGTATCAGAGCCTAAGGTTCAACAGTATCCTAGGAAGTCTGAAAAGCCGTATCTAGTAGAGTCTTGTGTATGGGTGCGTTGTGCACCACACTTATTTGCAGGAGGCTATACGATATTTTAGGAACAGTTTCCCTTCTTCCAGTATTCATGTCATGCCAGTGAGCATATGCTCAAATTTAACTCTCGGTCTAATCCACTCTCTCTTTCATTTACAGAACTTATCTCCCAAAAGGGCTAACGAAAGAGGGATAGGGAATCAGTCAACATCTCAGCCCATTCAGGTCGATCCACTGGATGAGAACGTCTCTCATGCAGAATTTAGGACTGCATTCACTACTCTAGCCAATTCAGTCACAACTCAGAATGAACAGCCACCTGGTGTTCTGGCCAACCTAGTGGCCAATTCTGCTGCAACCAGGATTCGGGACTTCACCCAAATGAATCCTCATCTATTCTCAGGTTCTAAGTCCAAAGAGGATCCACAGGAGTTCCTTGATCAAGTTCATAAAGTCACATACATCATGGCAGTGACTTCCAGTGAGATTGCAGAGTTAGCAACTTATCAGCTACAAGATATAGTCCATACGTGGTTTAAACAGTGGCAGGTAGACAGGTGTACAAATGTATAGCCCATAGAATTGGAAGAGTTTGCTACAACCTTCTTGGATAAATTCTTTCCCCTAGAGTAGAAAGAAGCCAAAGTGTTAGAGTTCATGAATCTCAGACAAGGTAGTATGAGTGTGAAAGAATATTCCCTCAAGTTTATCCAGTTAGCCAGGTATGCTCCCCATGTAGTAGTAGACAGTAGATCCAAAATGAGTAAGTTTTTGTATAGGATATCAGGTAGAGTAATTAAAAAGTGCAAAATTGTGATGTTGATTAAGGAGATGGACATATCTAGGTTTATGGTCCATGCTCAGCAGGTTGAGGAGTATAAAATTAAGAAGAAGGAGGGGGAAACAAGAGAGCCAGGACTTGTAGTTATAGCTTTTCTCAGTCAGGGTCACAGAGTGGTAACCATTCTCAGCATAGACAGAAGTTTTCAGCCCCAGTTCCATCTTCATCTAGTGCACCAACACCAAAGTTCAGAAATGACTGTAGAGATAGGGCGCCAGGCTCCAAGGCCCAGGTTAATGAGAGTAACATTTTTACTCATCCACTTTGCGAAAAGTGTGGTAAAAATCATAAGGGTATATGTAGAGCCAGAATAATGTGTGTTTTGGATGTGGAAAATTAGGTTATAAGGTCCGAGACTGTCCTAAACCCGGTCCTCGAAGTCAGCACGATCATCCTTCAGCTCAGTCCAATTGCCCGAATTAGCAGGGAGCCAATTCTAGCAGTATTAGTGGGAAATTCCCAAATAGACTCTATGCACTTCAGTCCCAACAAGATTAGCAAATTCCTCTTGATGCAAACACTAGTATGTTACAGATGTTTCAATTACATATTCTTGTTTTTTTAAATTCAAGAGCTTTTTTTCTTTCGTAACTCTTTAAAAGTCAGTAAACTTTAAGGTTAGACCAAATGCTAACAGGACCTTTTATAGTCTCTACCTTAGTGAGTCAATCTAACATAGCCTGACAGGTATACAGGAACTGTTCGATCATGATATCTCAGAAAGTCAGGCCTTCAGATTCTAGAAGTAATGCCAGTAAGTGTAGAAGATCCATAAGGAAAGATGATTCCCGACCCAGTCCTACCTCGATGATAAGTTTGTACTTCAACCATTATGATAGTTACGTATGCTTTACATTTCAGTCCCACGAATACAACTTATATCCATGCTTTTTTCATAGAATAGAGTATGTTACAAGTTCCTCGTATGAGGTGTTTCAGCTCTCTTTGTGTTATGAATTATGTTCTACGAGTACAGAAACATCAAACTTAGGTCATGCAGCTCATGACTCATGTACTCATGTCCTATTTAATAGTATGTTTAGCCCACATAACTCATGCTCCACTCCTAGTGACCATTCAAACTCAGATTATGTCATATATACCCTAAGTTTAGATCCCTCGGTGAATTGTGATATTGATGTTTTGACCCCAAGTTCTCAGTTACAGTGTCAGTTCAATAACCAATATTTAGCAAAGGACTCAAATAGTCCTACAGGACCATGGATTTCAACTATCAGTTATTTAGCCATTAAAATTTAGTGCTCCCGTACCAATCTAAACCTCAGTTATTAGAAAATCAACATTCAGTCCTAGTTACAGTCTTAGTTATGATTATAGTCTCAATTACCATCTTAGCTACAATCTTAGTCCCAGTCCTAGTCCAGCCAGATCAGGAACTTAGTTCACTTTCAGAGTACTCAACTCTAGCATATAGCCATCAGTTACTTAGATATTAGTATTTCAGTACCTCAGTTTATGAACTATTTAAGAATTATGTTAGAAACCTGGTCTTGTATTCCTAAGGTAATGTAATATAGTCTTCCCTCTCTCATTCTTAGCTACCTCATGTTACCCAGTCAGTAATTACCTTCTATACATAATACTCTATAGTTTTAGTCCAGCTATCCCAAGCCAGGTGCAGTTCAGTTTTACACGTTCAGTATTTATCTATCCATCATTTAGTTAATCGGATAAATTAGTATAAATATGCATTCATGCCCAACGCCCATGTAAACCTTTTCAGTGGTCTCAGTTGTAGTGGATAAGGTTTAGTCACTTTATCTTAGATGATGTTTTAGAGGCCTTGCTTCCTGATAAAAGAATCCCAGCCATGTAGCGATCTCCCATTCAGATGTCCTACTCAGACCCGGCCAAGATTCACTTTCTCTCTATAGTCACTAGAACTCTAAGGAAAGAATGTCATAGAAATGCTCTGGTAGAGTATAAGTTTTTAGCATGTGTTACTATACAAAGCCCATACTTCAGTTTAGCAGTCAGACAGACACGTTCAGATGATGTGGTTTCCCTATCTTTCCATCTAATTGCACTATTCAGAATCTCATAAATGTGATCATTCTAAGATAGACCAACTAGGTAGTTGCGTGTTCAACTTGGTTCATGTATCATGCCTTAGTTTCAGATCCCAGACATTCAGTCACGATTCAATTCATAGGTGCCCTGTGTATTATCCCAGTTTTCCTTAGTATCGCAGTCAAGTCAGTGTTCTTCTAGGGACATAGTATCCCATGGGGGAGATGCACTATAACCCCTGATCTATTGTGTCCTATATCCTCCAGCTTCTCTTTACGTAACAAATCCAATTTTGAGTAGTGGTTACCTATAGGTTGACCCTCTACCTTCAATCTTGGTCATATGTCATGTATTTAAGGGTACTTAGTTCAGATCACTATATTCAACTCATGTATCACGTTTCAAACTCAATTATGTTCTCATGTTTCTACTAATGTATATTTATGAATTACGCTCAGAGTTAGCCCAAGGTAATAACTTTTCTTAAGCTTATCCAGTTTCATGTTTAGATTTTAGTTACAAATGTGGTATTCAGTTCCATGCTCAATTTTCATTTCAAACTTGGTATATTTACCCTTGCATATTCAGTCACATGTTCATGAGTCAGTTCAGTCATGTATTTATGCATTAGATATACGTGATCAACTTATCGGTACTCTCAGTCATGCAGTCATGCATCAGCTCAGTCATAAAATCATGCATCAGATATGCATGCTTAGTATGAATCTCAGTAATATTAGTCAGGTAGTCATCTTATGGTTGTTCATGTTCATTATGTACTTCAGCTTATCGTTTCTCCCATTTCAATCAGTCTTATTTGAGGATGAATATTCCCAAGGGGGAGATACTGTAATACCCCGTACTTTTACCTAGCTTAAAATCATCCCAAAAATGTTAAAGACTTACTTTAAAGATGAATTCACTTTTATACATATGGTATTTTCAATATTTTCACATTTTTTCATGTGGAAAATTCAATAAGCTTTCCATCGATAAAATATTCACTCTAATCCAACATCCGGGCGAAAAGTTAGGGCCTTTTTAGTGAGACAGTGTATCACCTGAGCCATCAGTGCATCGCGAAGCCATCTTAAATGGTAATTGTCAATTTCTAGTATTTCTCCGCGATAGTGGTGTGTCACGCCATACTTCCAGTTCACAAACAGAGTGGTAACGTGATAGATCCACATTGCGCCACCATGCAATTTCCCATTTGTCACTATCTAGAGACACGGCGCGATAGCGCCGCATCGTGCCAGGGGTCCAGGTGGGAAAATTTTCACAGAATTAAAATACGCATCCAAGGGTTAAAAGGGGCAATTTCTCACCCCTATATAAACCCAATAACACGTGATTCAGCCATATTTCACCCTAATTATAGTGTTTCTCTTAAGTTTCTCTCAAGAACAAGCTAGGGTTTTCAATTGAAAATTCAAATTCAATACTCAAATTCAAGAATCTCTCCGTCAATCTTTGTATAATCAAGAACTAAGGTATGAAAAGTGTTCATTCATGGATTCCTTTCATTCATGAAACCGAAGAATCACGTTTTAAATCTTGTATTATGAATATTTTATGGTGGGTTGATTATATTCATGTGATTATGGTTGTATGATCCCCAAGTTGGAATCTTTATATGTTTTTCATGAACCTATGCTAGTATGTGGTCTAAAACATGTTAAATTGAGTTGAAATATGTAATTTTGTTGTATTAATTATGGTAATGCCTATGCCCGAATTCATGCATCCTAGATGTTTGAGAAAATCCCTAAGAGAATAGAAATTATACATTATAGCTTAATTATGACCCAAGTGATAAATGCATGCTTTACCCTATGACCAAGAATGACTTCGATGATGTTGTGTTCATTATGAATGATTGAGTAAATGTCCATGAGATTAGGTTAATGAAAGTATGACATGTTTATATGTTATTCCATTCATGTACAAGACT
>NW_025892663.1:30198-31578 GCF_002878395.1 Capsicum annuum
TGTTGCTTAAATTACCAAACAAGGAAGTGCATCTCCCCATGAATGCCGCTTTGAGAAATTACGGCCTTTGATGTTTAGGCTTTGAAATCACTGATTTAAAGGTAACATGTGTTCCTGAATAATGAACTGACTACAAGAAGCATGATTGACGTCACTAAAAACTCGAACAGAAATTTACTTCCAACACTCGATTTACAACTCTTTCTTTTCTTCAATTTGTTCTTCAGGCGAACTCCTGAATTTCCTTTTCTAATTTTTTAAAATATGTTCCTGAACTCAAAATAAAAGGAGAATCAATAAAATAACATCCCATTCTTCTGGAGGGTCCTAGACATAAAATAAATTTCCATTCTTCAGGAGGATCCTGTCCCATTCTTCTGGAGGATCCTAATCATAAAAAATAATTTTTCATTCTTCAGGAGGGTCCTGTCCCATTCTTCAGGAGGGTCCTAAGAATAAAATAAATTTTGATTCTTCAGGAAGGTCCTGTATATGAAAGAAATTTCCATTCATCAGGAGGGTCCTGTCCCATTCTTCAAGAGGTTCCTGGGTATAAAATAAATTTTAGTAAACACGAACAAAATTTTGCCCCAGTTTGCACTAGTAAATTTTGCGAGTGTCATCAGATCACAACTTTTAAAAAGTACAGTAAAGAGTGTGAATTAAAGCCCTTCTAAAGAAATACATCTCATTAGAGTAAAATTGATGACCAAAATTAGGAAGTGTGTCTCGTAAGAGTTAAATTGAAGGACTCAAATAAAGAGTGTGTCTTCTAAGAGTGATGGTTCAAGTTAGGAAGTGCTTCACCTAACAAATGAAAACTGACTTATTCAGACTAGGAAGTGTGTTTCCTAGGGGTTAAATGAAATGACTCGACTAGAAAGTGCATCTTCTAGGAGTGAATGTTCAAGTTAGGAAGTGCTTCACCTAACAAATGAAAACTGACTTATTTAGACTAGGAAGTGCGTTTCCTCTGGGTTAAATGAAATGATTCAACTAGAAAGTGCATCTTCTAGAAGTGATGGTTCAAGTTATGAAGTGCATCACCTTACAAATGAAACTTGAATTATCCAGACTAGGAAGTGCGTATCCTAGGGGTTGAATGAAATGACTCAACTAGAAAGTGTGTCTTATAGGAGTGATGGTTCAAGTTAGGAAGTGCATCACCTAACAAATGAAACTTGAATTATCCAGACTAGGAAGTGCGTCTCCTAGAGGTTGAATAAAATGACTCAACTAGAAAGTGTGTCTTCTAGGAGTGATGGTTCAAATTAGGAAGTGCATCACCTAATGAATGAAACTTGAATTATCCAAACTAGGAAGTGTGTCTCCTAAGAATTAAATGAAATGACTAGACTAGAAAGTGCGTCTTCTAGGAGT
>NW_025892664.1:0-4940 GCF_002878395.1 Capsicum annuum
AACCCACACCCCTCTTCAATCCAAATCAACCACTCTCTTCTTTCAACACTGTCCCAACCGACAGTTCTGCAAAATTTCCCCCTTCAACCCCCGGCAACTTCCACCTCTGCGACAAATAGTTGGTCTTCGAGTTCCCCTCTTCAATTCAAATCAACCTGTCTCTCATCCCTCTCTCGACAGCTTCTCTCAACTCTCTCCCAACCAACTGTTCTGCAAATTTCTCATTTTAATCCTCGGCGACTTCAATATCCGACTACAAATAGTTGGGCTTCGAGTTCCTTTTCGACTTCAACCTTCAAATGACGTGACAGCCTTGCTCTCCGGCCATAACAACTTTGAATTCTTAATCGTTCCTTTTCTTCTTTCACAGATAAAAATTTATTGCCTTTTTAGTTTTGAAAAAAATGAAGAACTTGAGCCAATTTCTCTTATAGTATTGGTTAACAATTTCAATATTTAATGTATTAATTTGAAATGCGGTCTGAATAAAACCCTAATTTCTGATATTTTTTCTCTACTCTTTTCAAAGTGAATTATGTTTTTTGTTGTTTGTTGCATTTTTTTAAAGTTTGATTTTTTATTCTTTGTGTTTATAAAATCAAAACAACAATTTAGGTAAATTTGTTCTATTCTTGTTCTTGATAAAAAAGGTGATATTGCTGTTTTTTTGTTGAACAAAATCGTGCTACTATTTTTTATTTTCTCCAACAGATTATTCATTTGGTGCAACATATTAACCATCTGATGCAACAGATTTGTCATATGATGCAACAGATCAACCATCTGATGCACCAGAGGAACCATCAGATTATAATTTTGATGCAACAAATTAATAATCTGATGCAACAGATTAACTATCTGTTGCAACAGATTAAACATCAGATAAAAAATCTTATGCAACTAATTAACCATCTGATGCAATGGAAGAACCACCAGATTAATGATCTAATGTAACAGATGAACCTCCTGTTGGATAAAATCCTATCAACTCTTCCAACAGTAAATATCCAAGACTTGATTTTTCCAACTGATCATTCATCTACCACGATAGACGACCCTATGTTGGAAGAAATCTAAACAATATTGACCATTGATAACTGTTCCAACAGATCACTTATGTGTTGCAACAGGTGTGTGACATGTTGCACAGACCATTCATCTTTCTCAACAGATGAGTGATATGTTTTGTATTGTCACAACAGATTACTCAGCCGTTGCTGTAGGTTAGTTAACTGTTCTAACAAATCACTCATATGTTACAACGGATGTATGATCTGTTCACAGACCATTCATCTTTCTCAACAGATGAGTAATATGTTTTATATTGTCGCAATTGATTACTCAGCCATTGCTATGGGTTATTCAACTATTCCAACAAATCACTCATATATTGCAACAGATGATGTTACAACAGATGTGTGATCTGTTGCACAGACCATTCATCTTTCTCAACAGATGAGTGATATATTTTTTATTTTCATAATAGATGACTCAGTTGCTGCTACAGATTATTTAACTATTCCAACAGATCACTCATATGTTGCGATAGATTATGTTGCAACAGATATGTGATTTATTGCACAAACCATTCATTTTTCTCAATAGATGAGTGATTTGTTTTGAATTGTTGCAACAGATTACTCATCCATTGCAATAGGTTATTTAACTGTTACAACGGATCACTTATATATCACAATAATGTGTGATCATCTATCTTGAAAGATAAGTGATATGTTTTATATTATTACAACAGATTACTCATCCACTGCAACGGTTGGTTATATATTGCAATAGGTATACTACCTGGTGCAATAGATCAGTGATCTGTTGCAATTGTTATTTTACTGTTTTGCTTGTTTGATTTACTGTTATCCTTTTTAATAATGCATTAATCAACTATAATATATTTTTTTATGTTCCTGTTAATTTTAGATAATATGGTTCCCAAAAGAACAGAAACCGAATCAAGTCCAAGTAAAGGAACAAGTGAAGCAGCTAGGCTACATCCACCATTCTATGAGCTTAATTTACAAGCGTTATCTCAATCAAAAGCAGAATATGATGAATACGGGGAGGAAGAATATTTTAGAAGAGATGATGTAAATGCTAATAGCCCTTCCACCGAAGAGTCGGGCAAAACCTTCAGTATTGATTGTTATCCCGTGAGAATGCAGTGCGATAGTACCACAGATTTAACATGTGAATTCATGGTTAAGTAAGCCTTGGGAAAATCTTTCGAAGCCTTTAGAAAAATACTTTGAGAATAAAAATTAGATGCTTATTTCAGGGACAGCTGCTTTGGAAAATATCTTGATTTGCCAGAGGACAACAATGCTCGTTTCCAAATAAAAATGGTATATGAACTTCTCAAGCGCAGGTTTATGTATGAAAACAAAGATAAGATGGTTGAGGTATGGATAAATTACTGTGGCATGCCTGTTTGTTTTGGTTGGAAGGAGTTTGCCATAGTTACCAGACTAAAATGTTATCCTTCTTCTCAAGTTATACCTATTCTAACCCAAAAAAAGTACCCCGCACACCCCAAAAAGGCAACGACAGGTCGTGTGATTATGATGACCTGGTGTCCATTGTTGGTCCAAGCTTCAAAAACAAAAATTTGATAGAAACGTTGAAAGATAAAGGACTTTCAAAGAAGCACAAACAATCATTGTGCTTGGTTTAGTTTGTACATAATATTCTTTGGGTGAGAGACGTTAACAACAGCATAAGCCTCAGTTTAATAAAGCTCTTCGAGGATCTTGAGGCGTTTAACAGCTATCCTTGGGGTTATGAAAGCTTCAAAATGACTG
This sequence comes from Capsicum annuum, assembly GCF_002878395.1. Taxonomy (NCBI): domain Eukaryota; kingdom Viridiplantae; phylum Streptophyta; class Magnoliopsida; order Solanales; family Solanaceae; genus Capsicum; species Capsicum annuum. The sequence continues at coordinate 2,811 of NW_025892664.1, forward strand.
CCAAATATTTGTTGACTCCATTAGCGCCAAAGACAGTCAAATTATATGGCTTCCCATGGGCTTTCATGGTAAATATTTCTTTCTTTTATTATGATATATTATGATATCATTCATCTTTTTTACTCAATAATGGTTTTGATTTATTGGCGTTATTTTATAGGCTTGGGCGTTTGAAGCCATTCCTTATTAAGCCATTCCTGTCCAAGAATCTTAAGATGGTTGTCAGCCAAAACTGATAAAAATGCAAAATTTTTTGATCTCTTTAACTCCCGGAAGGATGCAGTAAGTATAATTATAATTAATTTTTTCTTTTAATTAATAATTTTTTTGAATGATCTAATCATCATTCTAATATATGTAATGATTTATGTTAGATTGTGCATCCGTCGCTAGTTCCGAACAATCGAGAGTTGAAGATGCCATTTTTTCTTACTTTATGGTCCGTGCAAACTTTATCAGACCCTAAGGTCATCGACAGAATAAAAATAGAATTGTTTGGAGCAACAACCATAAAAAGAAAAATAATTTTGGAGGGTGAGCTTGTTATTGTTGATGGTCTTAGTGGTGATGTAGCTGTTGGTGGTGGTAGTGGTGCTATTGTTGGTGCTAATGATGCTCCTCTTACAGTATTTAAAGCAAACCATTATGAGTATGATCATACTAGTTATACAGATTTTGCCTCTCCCAGCGAATAATCTGCATGCAAATGTCAAGACTGCAGGGTGAAACATGATGTAGTGATTAATGCTATTAATGCATTAACTACTTCTGTAAAGGAATTGACATCTAAGAGGGGTCTCATTCTATCAAAGAAGATTTTATTTCCATCCGCTCCATTAGAGATTAGGGCTAAGAGGAGAAGGAAAGTGATTTCCAAGGCATTATCAAGCATCTACAAAAGCGAAATTGCAACTCCTCTATCCGTTTATTGCACTGAGCAATGTACAATGTCCAAATGAGAGCAGCACGAGCTGAAGAAGGTGAATATATATGTCTTCTAATTAAAAAAACAAACAAACACATATCTATTTCAACAGATGATACATCTGCTGAAAATTATCAAACAGATATATACATATGTTGCAACAGTTGACTAACTTATTGCACCGGATAAAGTATCTATTGCGATATATATAATTTGTTTTAGCAAATCAAATAGCTCTTCGTACCACTTTTATTTGTAAAAACAGACGACCTATCTGCTGCAATAGATGATTCATATGTTGCAATGGATGGTTCATCCATTGGAAATTATCATACAGGTCTTTCTCATGTAGAAATTTATCCCAATAGGTGATTCATTATTGCAACAAAAATATAATCTATTTGGGACAATTTAAAATAGGAGGAAGACCTATTTGATTTGCTAGAATAGATGAGTTATTCTTTTCTGTTTTGTTGTATCTCTGTGATTAGCATTGACCAATTCTGGCTTTCCAGGTGGATGTAGAAGCTATCGCTAAAAAACATTGACAATATGCTACTCTTTTTATGAAAATACGGAGAACAGAAAGCACAGATTTACAATATACTGAAAAACTTAAATTGTTGATGTATTTGTTAAGATTTGTACCCATAAAATTTTCTTACATTTCATTTATTCATTGACTTGTTTTAGCTAATTTCTGAAGGCTTCAATTTATTTTATTTTGTCTATGAATTTTATTTTTCTTTAGATTTGACTTTATTAATTGAAAAGCAATACTAGATTCAAATATTCCAACAGATAATGTATCTGTTGCAATAGACGACATATCTATTGGACAAAATCAAACAGATTTAGATATATGTTGCAACAGGTAGGTAATCTGTTGGAATTTGTCAAATAGGTCTTCTCACTGTTGCAACAGATGGACTTAGAAACATCGAGATAATGCAAAAGATGACCAACCTATTGAATAGATAAGAATCAAGTAGACGGTGTTCATTTTAAACACGTAAAATAAAAAAGACATCAAATGTGTCAGTTTGGAACTTTTTGCTGACTTGCCGTCATTTGGCCCCCAACGGTCATTCCCCCCATTGTCTTATATATTCACATTCCTCCAAAAATTTAACTCTAAATTTCCAAATCTTCTTCTTTATCCTTATCTTCTTTTATCTATCCAAATTCTTTAAATTACTTGCATT
>NW_025892665.1:0-4268 GCF_002878395.1 Capsicum annuum
ACCATGTATAAATCAAGATTGCCTCCTCCCTGCATTTTGTTTTCGCGTGATCATGATATAAGTCAGCTTCTTGAACTCGAACCGCCTTGTGATGATTCTTCTTCTAGACTCCACAACAGACCTATTTTATTGAGCTGCCCTGAGTTTAACACACCAGTAAAACGCGGAATGGACATTCCAGTTGAGGATTACCCAATGTTGAGATTAATTGGTTCATGTAATGGATTTATTGGTTTGATGACTAATATATATGATATAAATACTTCAGTTTACATTAGTAATCCTCTTTTGGGTGAGTATTTCAAACTTAAGTTGCCCGAATTAGAGAAAAGTGTTTGTCGTATTTATGGATTTTGCTTTAGTGAAGTCTCTGGAAAGTATAATTTAGTGAGATCAGTGACTAGAAGGTCATCGTGAAGTATTAGAATTGGAGGTTTATACTCTTAGAGTTGATGAGAAATGGAGAAATTTGGGCCAAGTTCCATGTCCTGTATGGCATGATTTTGGACAGGTTTGTGTGAATGGGGCTCTTCATTGGATGGATCCCGTCGATAAGGACAGCATTTACTCCTTCGATATTGAGACTGAAAAGCTCAAGTCTGTGCCAGGTCCACCTGGTCTGGTATTTCCGTTCAAGCTTTTGACCCAAGCAGAGTCGCAGCGATCTACGTGTGCACCCTCGTGTTTGACGCTAGTAGAGTTGGGGAATTGTCTGTGTTTAACTGACGATAGTGGTAGCATTTATGGGCATATTGATATATGGTGGATGAAAGAATATGGAATAGCTGAATCTTGGACTAAAGTTCGCATTTTGACTTGTTTGGGGCCGGCTGGTTTTGGGCTTGATATTTGTTTTCAAAAGTATTTGCCGATACTAATCTGGAAAGATGGAGAAATCTTGATGCAAGGAAAAAAAGGCTCACAGCTACTTTCTTACAACCCAAAAGACATGACTTTTACGATGATCCCCATTAGCAGGGGTATTGGAACTATAGCGACTAGATATCTTCCAAGTTTTTACTCACTCAAGACTCTCGTGAGGGACAACTTTCAAAGTCTCAAATGTTTATCTGAATGAAAGCTGAGATAGTTTAGATATTTAGTCTGTCTTAATTCCTCCATGGTTTTGTGTTTGCTTGTACGTCTCTGGGTTCATTTGGTTTAGAACGGCTTTTACCGTTTTGTGGATGCTTTTGAATTCTGGTAGAACAACAACTGTCTGTATTATGTTGTCCATTTCAATACTCTTTAAGTTATGTCAATTGCAAAAGCCTCTAAAACTGCATTTTCTTTATTCATTTCATTCTGCACTCGTCTGAATTGAGCGACCTTCAAAAGGAACAAAACGTTGCGTATTAGTCATGCATATTTACTTTGAAAAGTGCAATTTGATAGGTAAAGGTACTTTGGTGCAGACCTTTGTTTTACCTGCAGTAAAATAATGCGACTCCAAGAAGAGAATGTTAAAACTTCGCAATTCCTAAATCGAAAAAATGAGGTCTATAGATCTGGTTTATTCTGTAATACTACAAGCTTTCATTTGCCTATTTTTCACCTAATATACAATATAGTTTGAGCTATCATTTACAAAACATGGTAGCATGACTCAATAAACAAGAAGTTGCTGGTTTTGACTTTCTTGCTGCAAAGAAGAAGTTGAACAGCAACATGAAGGAATTGAGAGGAGCAACGCCTTGTGAAGATCTCCTGCAGCTACACCATTCTTGATAAGTGAAATAATATAGTCCATGAAGGATGAATCGCATGGTAATGTAATGGGTCCAGCACTTGACAGGCCAAACTCTTCTTCGGATATGATTAAAAGTTGCCTGATGACCTCATTTTCAAGATAATCCAAGGGAATCACGAAGCGCATTTGATCAATTGTGTATACTACAAAATGACCTTTTCCGCCTATAGAGGGTGAGGACATACTGCAACCGTCAGCATCACTACCATTTCTTGTAAGTGAGATCCTCTTCCTCTGCTTGGCTGCAAGCTTCTGCCATTTCCTAGCCATTTTGATAAGTTTCTTGGTACTGATCATTGCCATTTTTTCTTTTTATGTGAAACTGGAAACAAGAAAGTAAATAACAAATTTAGAGAACTTTGATGGCTTAACAGATAATGTGTGTGCTTGATGATGAAAAGGCTCATGAAAGAGGGATTATTTATACAATTAGAGGTTACTGATAAGTTAGTTAGGCAAAGCCAGGTGCTGATGCCTGTTGGTCGTGTTGATATGGGGCCTTAAATTTGTGGATGAGTTTTTTTATTTCTTCCCTTTGATCAACAACCAAGTAGGCCTACTAGTTATGTTATCAGCTCAAACTAGGTATTTTTCACCAATGCCAATAATTTGAGACCATTAAATGAACAATTTCTGGTAGGACGCAAAACCATGTTCTGCGCTCTCTTCTTTGTCATGTAGATAGATGACCTTTAGGCTGTAGATTGACCAAAGTGTCTAGTGGAAATAGTTTATACAAAGTTTAAGGCTAATTTTAATGGTAGCTAAAATTGCCAATTTGAGATAAGCAGGAAGACCATGTGCTTTTGTTAGTATGGGACCTTAAGAATTGTGGACATGTCTGGTTGTTTAGTTTTAAGAAAAGAGGTTGAGCCCTATCTTTAAACCACGTGGTCCAGGTCTAAGTCATCAATTCTTGTGTCTTCTATTTTAGTGGTGTCTTCTGTTTCAAGTCCAACAAACTTATGGTGTTAATGCTTTGATAATAACAGACTAGGCAAAACCATGTGAAAACTTCATGTGTTATTGTCTTTCACCACTTAGGTTTGCCATTAACTCATATATATTCGGACACAAAGGATTTGAGCAAAACGCAAGCGTCCATTTTTGTGAATTCTTGTTCTTTCTTTTTCTTCAGCATTTGGAGTTACCAAATATCCCTGGAGACGATGGGTATCAAAGTGACTCCATTTATTCAGGCTAATCGGTTCTTAAAAAGGTCTTCAATGTCTGGAGGTGTTCCGAAAGGGCATTGTGCAGTATATGTAGGAGAGAACCAGAAAAAGCGATTTGTGGTGCCAGAATCATTCTTGAGCCATCCTTTATTTCAAGACTTGTCAACTCAATCTGAGGAATAGATTTAGCTTTGATCATCCAATGGGTGGTCGCACAATACCTTGCAAAGGGAATGTTTCATTGATCTCGCTTCCTGCGTGAGGAGATCATGATAAGTAGGGTCATGATGCAAATTCTTCTGCCCATGGAATTTTGTAAAGGAATAAGATTAGAAATGAGAGAGATTTAGATATAGTAGAAAAAGTGAAAACAATTCCTTGGTTTTTTCTTAACCATTTTGTGTAGTAGTAGTAAACAAGGATTTTCTGCTTGTAATGTAGAGTTAAAATGACCATCCTCTTGTCAAATAGATATAGCCAATTTGTATTGAATCAAATTTGTTCAAACCTTTTATGTTTCCTCATTCAATAGATGGATATGCCTGATATTTTTCACCTTAACTATGCTGCTGTCTTTATCGACACCAGCAGTTAAGTACTAGTATCACTATTTGCAGTTCCTGGACACCTTTTTGTGGTTGTTTGGTAAAATCTGAACATGCTTTTAATCAGGTGAACTCCATATTGTGTTTAATAGAAGCGAAAATAAAACTGTGACATCAAATGATTGTGAGTTCAGCTTAGTTCCTTTGACCTGAATATCTGGAATTAGGGGAATTATGGAATTTGATGCTTTCTTTTGTTGTGTTTTCTGTCTCAATTTCTAAATTTTAAGCTTCGGATGACTTCTCTCCGAGAAGAAAGAGAAAGGTATTTTGATCTACAAATATACCAAATTCTGTTTCATTGGCCAAATAGGCCATAGTAAAGTTTCTACGCAATTGGTTAAAAACTGAGGCTGCTTTACTCTTCATTTCCACCAAGCATATTGTAGACCATGGTGTTGTAAGTCTTCTTGATGTCAATATGTGGTTTGTCTTGTCAATATGTGGTTTGTCTTGGAATGTCTCCTGATATTATGTCACGACCCGAACCAGGGCCTGGCCATGACGAGCATTTCGAACCATGAAGGTCCGAAACACCCCTATCTGTCTGGTAATCATGCACCTAATTCATGTGATCAAAGTAATGCGGAAGAAACACAATAATTCGGAAACATGGTCATAAATATGAAAAGAAACAATAACGGGGAAATAAGGTTTCCCCAACATCAATCAACCTCTAAACAACTGTTTGCGAAAATCTCTAACAAATGACCGAGTCTAGTAACTGTATATAAACTG
>NW_025892666.1:0-8577 GCF_002878395.1 Capsicum annuum
AACAATTGTGAATTACATGGTATCTTTATTTTCTGACTAAATGGTAAGAGTAGTGATGTTTAGTGCCTAATCATTCTGGCAAACATTGTGTCCTATCATTCAAAGATGAATAATCCTAAAGGAAGAGTATGTAACGCCCAAGGTTCTTGTACCATGAAATTTTTCTATGTTTTGAACTCCCTACCTGGACTATGACTCTCCATAAGAGTCTTAGGTGTCTTGATATTTCATGTGACCCTAGTCGTCAAGTTTCCAGAAACTGGAGTAGAAATTACTATGCTTGGTATGACTGAGGTACTAATGGTAAAGACTAATGATTAATCATTGGGACAAGTCATAAACAAATCAATAATTTTATGGTTTATTCTGCACTGTATACAATTGGCCCACTAAGAGCCGTAAAGAAATATTGTGAGTCATTAGGTGTAATTATAGGGTGTCCATTATTGGTCCCAATTTTGGTTCTATGTTGATTACGACTGGACCCTCCGAGTCCTAGGGTCCCATTAAGATTCTTGTGGCTTAGTGTTAATATCAGTAGAGTAGGGTACCTTTGTGTTACTAGTTTGGTAACAATTCTTCGTGACAAGTCATAAGATTGGCAACGAGCTAGTAGTTGACCCATAGTCGAAGGTAACACTTTTTCAGCTTTTAATTTAAGGGTATTCTGGATAATTCCCTTCTTATCTAAATTGAAACCTACAACTTATAATCCTTTTAGGGTATCATTTACACTCATACACTAATCAAAGTAACTCCTCAAATACTTCAAAGGTTCTCCAAGTTCCCTCAAGCAAGAAAAGCTAGGGTTTTATCAAGTTGGATCTCTAAAGTCTCAAGGGTTGAATTCTCTACAAATTTCTAGTTGTTTAAGGCATGTTGCTCTTCCCTCATTGTTAATTTTTTAAAAACATGTGTTTTAAAGTATTTTTTATGAGATGTTTATGTTGGTTTGAAATAAGGGTCAGGGGTTTGAATAATTATTTTTGAACAATGTTCTGCCATAGTTTACATATGATTATTCATGCTTTAATTATCGTTTTAAACTTATGGGTGCTTGGGTATTGTGAATGAACTAGGTAATTGTGAATATCCCAAACTTGTAACATTTGATGTGGTTATGACCCCAATCCCATGATGTGAAATTAGTTTTTAATTATGAGGAATGTGGGAATTTTTAAAATTGAACTAGTCTTGAACTATTGCATAATATAAAGAGCCATTTGAAACACAATAATCTAATTTTATGACGAAAGGGAGTTGTTATTCCCAAGTTAATGGAAATTATTTTGGCATGATGTTATTACTATCGAGTATAGTTGGTAAGAAGATACCAATAATGTATGCCTTAATATGGAATAGGGTTTAATGAATGGGAATGTATGATACTTATTTTAATTAGGCTCTAGTAAGGGTTGTGTGACTGAGTCATTAAAGTGGAGGTTTGAATGACCGATACTGGGAACTGCATTTGCCAACACAGGGGTCAAAGTGAACAGGGAGGCTCGCTTCCCCCTCATTATTATTTCATTATTCAAAAGGTTCGAGTCCCCTATAAATCATTAAAAGATTGGGTGCTTAATTCACCTTAGTATATATTGGGATGTTTGAATCCCCCAAGTGCCTATATATAAGATTATTCGTGGATTCCTGTGGTTACACGCACTGGGGCTCAAGCAGGGGGTGAGAGCTGGGGCCTATATATCCCATGGGTACATGCTATGATAGTTGACCTACCCAATCTAGGCTAAAGTTTTAAGTGCTTCTTAAACCTTTTTCCCTATCCCGATATTTGAAGTATATATGTATATGCATTTGATCATGTACATTGGCTTTGAATGATTTTAATAATTGATCATGTCATTATGTTATCCTTATCCCCTAGCTACATACTAGAGCTCATCCCGCTAACCATCTTTGGATGTTGTATCCCCACACGATTCAGGAATTAGTCATACTTCTACTTCATCTGCTCAGTGATTAGAATTTGGGAGCAACTCAGGAATTTATATTAAAGTGGTGAGCTTCCATATATCAAAAGTCTACATTTCATGTTTCCTTCTTTTACATCTCAGACAGTTAAGACTTCTTTTGCTATAGTCGGGGGCATGTCCCACCAATTTATTTAGATTCAGTTTTGGTTATTGTTAGATGGCTTTTTTTGGATTACTATGGTTATTGGACGATGTTTGTTGGTCGTTTGGATAGTTATCGGTGTTTGGTCACTGACATACATAAAATTATTCTTAAGCTATTGCATGCTATCTTATTATATGTTTGGAATTAATCTGATTTTGGAATGTGTCGTATATGGGTTGGTTAGGTGCAGGAGGTAATTTTTTATCCACATGGTACTTGAGATACAAATCACGGCCAAGCCCAAGTTCGGGCAGTGACATTTTCCTTCTGAAAAGCTTCCGCAAGATACCAAGCTATAAAAATCACAATCTACTCATCAACACGAGAATAATTGTAACCATACTACACCATTATGCTTCATGTTAGAAAATCACACAAAAATCCCATATAGGTCCCATTGATGAACGTCAAATTTTCAAAACAATCTAACTTCCTTTATGCTTAAGGAGTAATACTTTAAAATGAGTGAAATCTAACCTATATTATGGATAAAATGAAGCCCCAAAGTTGTAGGGATTTTGAAAGAGAAATGGGAAAATTTACTATGAATTTAGAGAAATCTTACCACAAATTCGAAGGATAATTGCATAATAATCATTTCCCAAGCTCCCAAATCACAAAAAACCTTTGATACAAGGCTATCTCACATTTTTGTGTTTAAGTCTCAAGAAAATATGAAACCCCATCATCCCGTACCAATACCTTTTTAGGAAGATCCCCTGAGCGGTCATGTTTGCCACGTTGAGTTTATGGCTAATTTTACCACCTTGTCTAGTTTTGTCGATACTTAGAATAATTAGCAGGCTATTTCCCTAGTCAACTCTATGATGAATAAAGCAGCAGTTGGGATTTGAGACTTCACTAGTATGAATCCTCCATTGTTTTTTGTATCCATGTCTGAGCAGGATCCATAGTAGATTCTGGATAGTGTGAAGAAAGTGACAGCCATTATGGGTGTTACTACTAGTGAGATCTCTAATTTAGATTTTTACTAATTTCAAGGGTGTCTAATACTTGGTTTAAGCAGTGGAAGGAGGACAGAGGTATTGAGGTAGGGCCTATAGAGTTGGATGATTTTTCCACAACCTTTTCTGATAGGTTCTTCACACTTAATTTGAGGGAGGCTAAGGTGTAGGAGTTCTTAAATATGAAACAAGGTAACATGACTGTGAAGGAATACTCACTTAAGTTTACTCAGCCGACGAGGTATGATCTAACTGTGGTGGCTAATTTAAGGACCAGGATTAGTAAATTTGTATATGGGGTGTCTCATAGAGTATTCAAGTAGTGTAAAATAACATTGTTGATTAAGGAAATGGACCTTTCGAGGATGATGGTTCATGCTTAACAGATTGAGGAGGAGAAGCATAATGCGAAGAAAATGGAGAACAAGAGGGCCAAAAAAGGTAGCTTCAACTTCTCATGGCAGAGGTCTGATGGTGGAAATAGTACTTAGTTCCTCCACAAATTTTTATCCACACCCCTATCACTAGCCAATTCACTAGCACTTAAGTTTAGGTAGGACAATTGAGATAGTGCGTCAGTCTCTCGGACCAAAGTTAGTGTGAACAATGGGCGAAACGAGCTACTTTGAATAAAATATGGTAATAATCATTTGGGAGAGTAATGGGTAGACTTTGATTAGTGTTTCAGATGTGGCAAGCCAGGCTATCGGATCAGGAATAGCTAAGTTGTTTCCTAGAAAGGAAAGGATCTTCCTCAACAATGTCAGTCCATCATTCAAAAGTGAGATGGTTCCCTGAGAATGTGTATCGACTACCGTCTATTGAACAAAGTCACAATCAAGAATAAGTATCTTCTCTAGGGGATTGATGGGATGTTCAACTAACTTCAGGGTACAAATTACTTTGCTAAGATAAACCTCGAATTTCATTATCAATAGCTTCGAGTCATAGAATGTGACATTCCAAAGACAACTTTCAATACTCGGTAGGGTCACTTCAAATTTCTAGTTATGTCTTTTGGACTAATGAATACTCCAGAAAATTTTATGGATTTGATGAATAGAGTGTTCAAGTAGTACTTGGACATGTTTTCCTTAGTTATCATAGATGACATCCCTATCTATTCCCGTACCGAAAGTGACCATGCAAAATATTTTAGGGTTGTATTGCAAACCTTTAAAAATCAATATTTATTTTCTAAGTTCATCAAGTGAGAATTCCTATTGAGTTCATTATATTTCCTTAGTCACATCATTTCTGGTGATGGCACTCAAGTTGATCCTTAAAAGACCAAAGAGGTAAGAAATTTTCCTAGAACTATCTCTCTCTTAGATACTAGAATTTTCTTGGGTTTAACTTGTTACCACAGATAGTTTATTGAAGTTCTTCATTTTATTGCTTCTCCCATGTCTCAATTAACCCAGAATAAAGTAAAATATAAGTGGTTAGAGCCTTGTGAGAAGAGTTTTCAGGATTTGAAGACTCGACTCACTTTTGCTACAGTCTTGACATTACCAGATAGCCTAAATGGGTTTGTAGTTTGTTGTGATGCTTCAATATTTTATCTTGGTTATGTGTTAATACAGAGATGTAAGGTCATAGTGTATGCCTCTAGTAGCTTAAACCCCATTAGAAGAATTATCTAAGCCATGCCCTTGAGTTAGCAATATTTATCTTTGCCTTAAAGATTTAGAGGCATTACCTTTTTGTGGTTCGTGTTGATATGTTCACTATTCATAAGAGTTGACAGTATATATTCAATCAGAAGGATATAAATCTTCATAAATGATGGTGGCTAGAATTATTAAAGGACTATGATATAAGTGTGTTGTATCACACGGGTAAGGCCAATATAATGGCTAATGCCCTTAGTGGATTTTCTATGGGAAGTGTTGCTCATGTTGAGGATTATTAAAAGGAATTAGTTTGTGAGGTTCATCAACTTTGCAGGTTAAGTGTTCAGTTGGTATATTCAACCGAAAGAAGTATATTGTTTCAAAATAGTTCATAATCTTCATTGGTTGCTGAAGAGAAAGAAAAGAAAGGTAGAGATCCTATTTTGGTCAAGTTGAAGGAGTTAATTAGGGATCAAAAGGTTGAGGTTTTCTTCAAAGAAGAGATGGTGTACCTCATTGTCTAGGTAGGTTATGTATTTTAAGTGTAGATGGTCTGAGACTTGTGATATTAACAGAAACATAGAGTGCATGGCATTCTATTCACCCAGAAGCTACTAATATGTATAGTGATTTGTGGGAAATCTATAAGATAAATGATATGAAAAAAGATATTAATGAATTCATAGTTCAATTTACAAATGGTCCATAGGTTAACATTGAGCACCAGAGGCCTAGTGGTATATTTTAGGAGTTTAGTATCCCCTCTTGGAATTGGGAGATGGTGAACATGGATTTTGTGATAGGGTTGTATTGTATGTGCCATCAACATCATTTGATTGTTCATTGCATATAGAATGACCAACTAAGCCTATTTTTTCCCAATGCATACTTTATATTCAGTTGAATATTATTCTAGTCTCTATCTCAACAAGTTGGTAAAGTTGCATGGGTTCCATTAACCATCATTTAAGATAGAGGTACCCAGTATACCTCTAACTTTTGGAAGGCTTTTCAGAATGGTATTGGTGCCTAAGTTCATCTTTATAACATTTTATCCTAAGATATTCAGACTTTAAAGGACATTTTGAGGACCTGTGTTATCAACTTCAAGGGTAGTTAGGATGACCACTTACCTTTGGCTGTGTTTGCTTACAATAACAACTATAACTCTAGTATTCAAATGGCTTCATTTGATGCTCTATATGGATGGTGGTGTAGATTTCTTATTTTTTTATTTTAAGTAGGTGAGGCTATTTTAATATTGCCAGAGTCATTGTATGAGGTGATGAAGAAAGTTCACTTAGTTTGCAAAACTCTAAAGACAACCTAAAGTCGTCAAAAATCCTATGCAGATATGAGGAGAAGACATCTTGAGTTTGACGTTGGTGACTTTTTTTATCTAAAAATTTCACCAATGAGAGGGTTAAAAATATTTTGTAGGAAGGGGAAGCTCTGTCCCCTCTATGTTTTCCCATAGAGAATTTTGAGCTATTTTTTGAAAGTAGCGTATTATTTAGAGTTGCTTGCATTTTTGGCATAAGTGCATTTTGGTGTTCCATGTCTCTTTGCTAAAAAATGTATTAGTAACCCAGCTTCTGTTGTTCCTTTAGAAAATTTGGATATGAAAGATAGTCTCTTCTATGTAGAAGTAATAGTTATGATTCTTGACCATCAGATTTATTGGTTGAGGAATAAAAAGGTTCCCCTAGTTAAGGTTCTATGGCAGAATAAGTCCATTAAGGGAGTTACTTGGGAAACAAAAGCAGATATGCGATCTAAGAATCCTCAAATTTTCTATACAAATTCAGATCCAGTATGAGGTAATGGTTTTTCTTAAATGGTTCTCTTATTTTCTATCTCAGATACATAACACTCCTCATGTCATTGCATGCATTAATTAATTCAGTTCAATCCATATATCATCTTTCAGATTTAGTTACTTAATCATGATTCAACTCATAAGTATTCAGTGTATGATCTCAGTTTACCTAGTAGCTCAGCTCAAATAGTTTCATTCGTGAACAAATGATCCCAACGGGGAGATATTTAATACCTTGTTAAATCCTAGTCAAGTTTTCAGCTCTTACTTATAGATTTAAAGGGGTCCATGTCATTATATTACTCTAAGTACAAGGACTTAGCCATTTAAAACCCCATGAATGTGAATATTTTACTGTTTGCTCTCCTGAGTCCGAAATGTTTATTTTAGAGATGAAATCTATGTAGTGATGTTAAAAGGGTCATCCAAAAGAGTTTTGGAATTTTCAGATGAGGTTTGGGGTTTTTTTGACCACAAAGGCAAATGCCTCTGTGGTTGGTCATGTCACGGAGGTAGGAACTCAGCGATACATGGCGTGTCATCGAGGTTTTTCTTTACGATACATGCTATGTCACGGAGGATAGCCTCTGCAATAATCCCTGAAACAAAACATGTGAATTCAATAGATTTTTACTAACTTGATGAGGGTATTTTGATCCTTTACCCATTTATTCAACCATCCTTGTGATGAATTCAAACCTTAAATGGGGAAAAATTTTCCATTCCCCATCAGTTATCATACATAAAACCATCCCTCTTTTCCAAGAACATAAAATCAAACCTCTTCCAAAGTATTCACCATTCAAGTTTCCAATTCCAAGATTTTCTTAAAGAATTCAAGCAATTAAGGTAGGTTGGATATTCATCAATGGGTTCCTTTGACCCATTGAGTCCCAAAATCCCTTTTTGTTAAAGTATTAACTTTTATTCTTTTTTATAAAAATATCAATGTTAACTATGAATTTAATCCATGCTTTTTTAGTAGTTTTGAATTCAAGACATGCCAAGATATTTCCCAATGTGCATTATCTTATTACATGCTTTGAATATCAATAATCATATCATGTTCAGTAAATAACATGTCATATTCTCAAATTAGGAAATAAGCCATGTGATCAAGTTGCTCTCATTAGTTTATCATATTCATGTACTAATAATCATGAATTCCATCAGTATAGTGAAATATACTATGTTTTGGGATTTATAAATCATGAACTCCCTTACAGTGTTTTAAATGATGATTTTGTATTTAAAGTATTATTCAGTGCTAGACGGTTATGAACACCAAAAACCTATGTGCTTACCTATATTTTAGAATTACAAGTAGCAAGTCAGTCAGATCATGATTTTACTACCATAATATGTTTGTTATGATTATGATAAGCATTATTAGTTGTGATGTCCAGTTGACTTTAAATTAGTACCAATGTCAGTTCAGTTGGGAGTAGGATTTAGTACTTAGTGAACCAAAGGATGAAGTCTCACCTGCCAGTAGAGGATTAAGACCTTTAGTAGTAGTCCCTAGGTTGCAGAACTATGTAGCTAGTGTAGGATATGAGATGACACCGACCAGTAGAGGACTAACACTCTCTTAGGGGTCACCTTCCTGTAGAGGATTGACACTTTTGTTCTTCGGGAAAATATTTTAATGGATCCGCACAGCCAGTGTTAGTACCCATGGCAAGGTATTGTGAAAAACTCTAGTTTCTAGACCTTAGAAAGTTCCTGTAATTTTGATCTATAGACCCAATACGACTCATAGATACGAACTATATGTTGGGGTACGAATGGTATAGTTTGGTCATATACTAACCTGTGTTGGTTTATGGGATGGATTTTTGTTACTTTAATGGATACGACTTAGTGGTACAAGACGTATTGGTGTTTATGGATTGTTTGGTTCCTTAACTTAATAATAGACTTGGTTACATAGGTTGGATCTGAGTACAAGTGGCTCACCATGACCTATATGCTAGGGTCCAAATCATACCAAGGACTCATATGATAGACAGTGTTCAATCCTCCTGGTATTTATTCT
>NW_025892667.1:0-3387 GCF_002878395.1 Capsicum annuum
CCGCACTCCCAACAATTTCTTTAATTGTGCAACTGTGTATTGGGGTTTAAGTTTTTTAAAATTTGATATTCTCATTTTTTTCCCTATTGTGCTTATGGTTGTAATGTTTACGTTTTTGATCTTCTAATTCTTCTTACATTTTACTTTGAGATATAATAAGGTTTGAGGTTTCGATCTTCTTTGAGAAGTTGTAGTTGAATATCATGAAGATAGTGGCTAGTTAAATATGTCAAATGAGGTAATTTTTGGGAGAGTAGTTATTTTGTGGACTAAGAAAATTTATACTTCACAAGAACTTCTTTCACTTTCATCCTAAAAAGAATCAAAATTAACGATTAGTATCTTTTTTCTTTGCCTGTTTCCTAATTTTATATCAAAAATGTTATTATTCCATAATCATGTTAAAGTTGCTTTTGAATACTTTGCTTATGAGTTATAATAACGTCTTGAATTTTAATTTTAGAAGATGTCATTGATTACCATGATGTCAGAATGATGACATGTTAAGCATCAAACTTTTCTGTCAAGTCAAATTGTATTTCTTAATAGCACAATTATTTTAGTGGGGATTAATATATATTTGCATAGAGTCCTTTCATTTTTTACTTAAAAAAAAATAAATTAATGATCAGTTTTGAATAATTTTAATTATATAAACATCAATGATAAGAAAAAATCAATTGTAAGAATTGTTAATGAATTTGAGAATATGATTACTACATTAGAAATAATGGGGAAAGCAAAATACAAAAATGAATCTTGCTTGAGGGAAAAGGAAAATGCAAAATGCCTATATAGTATTTGATTTCATTTTAGAAGTACATACATAACATATGGGTCAATGTGTGGAGGGATAAAAATCGGTTGATTTTAAATTATGTTCATTCAATTAATTTATAACAATTGTTGTTTTATTTACTTTCTTTTCAACTTCTTAAATGTTTATCATTGTCACAAATTTGTTTTACTATATAAATCAATGCCCATTAAAGAAATTTATAACAAGTGGGATTTAATTTCTTTTCTTCTCATTCTGTGGTGTTTATCATTATCAAAAAAGTGCATATCTTCATAAATTTTAAAATTAGTAATTTTTGTTGTGAAAATGAATATGTGTTTACGTAATTTGTATTGATTTGCATGTATGCTTCTCGTTTTAGTGACATGATTTGTAGAATGAAAATTTAACTAAGTGTATGATATACCCAATAATATATGTGCACCTGTATAAGTAATATAAACATGTATATGTTCAGCATTTTTTTTGTAATATTTTGAGACCAACACATTTAAATATATGTAAAATAATAGGCACGATCCTTTCGTGCTTCTGATTTTATGCAGTTGTAAATTCTAAAGTTTAAGTAAATAAAGTTTAGAATTTGCCATGCGCTCTTGATTTTTCGTGAAGTTCTTTGTATTTCTTGAGAAATAAGTGCATCAATAGTAACATTTACACATCATTTGTGAATGGGTGAGCTACAATATAAGTATTTAAAAAAAATATTTAAACACTAGATAAAAATTAAATGACAGTTTAAATTTTCATGTTATTAATTTTAATAATTTAAAATTTAAAATTTTATATAAAAACTATGGAAGGATTTTTTAAAAATTTCATGTAATATTATTGTCACAATTGTCATTTGACACTATATAGGATAATTTTAGTAGGCTATACCATAACATTTAATTTACACTAAAAGATAAGCTTTTATGATAATTGAAAAAGAAAATTTTAAAAGGAAAAATTTTCAAATGGAAGAAGAATGTCTTATATCATAAAATATAAATTCAAATTCACGTAGAGATAAAGATAAAAGACGAAATCCAATTAAATTTAATTATTTTTGTTTTTCTCTATTAGATAGTATACTAATATTCAAATTCAAATTTTAGCATATATAGTTACACACTTTATTAGATAAATTTAAATTTATTATTTTATATTTTTATCAATATTTATTGCATGTTATTAAAATAAGATAATAATAGTATTAATTTTATTATATCAAGCAATTAAGAGACTAATTTCTTATTAATCAATTTTTATTGATATTTATCACATGTTACTAAAATAAGATAATAGTAGTATTAATTTTATTATATCAATCAACTAAGATACTAATTTCTTATGAATCCTATTTTTTTTATATGCATTCGCATCGCGTGGGACTGTAGACTAGTGTAACTAAATAGGACAGCTCAGTAACTACACATACTGAATAATTCATGAAATCACTGAAATAATTATATTATGATTTAATTTGTAAATGTACATATTGAACAAAATATAGGATCAAATGAAACCTGCAGTATGGATTAAGCGAAAACAAGCAATGAGATACTACCACCGAAAACTCAAATGGAAACCAAACTTGATTTTCTTCCTTCTTTTTGAGTTACTCTTTGATTTTCTTCTCTGATCGATTTTTTCTCTCAGTGTCAGCTTTTTTTCTCTGTCTGTGTCTGATGTTTTTTATGTAGTGTTCGAGTCCAAAAAGTATGTATGTTCTCTCATATAGTGGGGTGTGTGTGTTAGATAAAGAAGAATGTGAGGGAGTTTTTCAGATAATGAGGAAAAATGATTGAGGAAAATTAGGAGTGTGGGATTGTAGGGGTGGTTTGGGTAGTTTAGGATTTTTATTATATATATATATATATATACATATATATATATATATAGATATAGATATTTAATTAATATAAATAAAAAAATAATGGCAGCAATATTAGCTAATTGTTTTGAGCTGATAAAAATATAGAAAAGTTAAATAGCTGGTCCTAAAAATACTATTCAAAAATTATTAGTATTATTAGATTATTTTTCAAAAATATTAAAAGAAGAAAATAAATATAGTTTATATATAATATATATAAATATAAACACTAAAAACGACGTAAAATATTATTTTGGTAAAAAATTAGGTGTTTACATTGGTGTCTGATTTTTTCGGCAAAAATTTAGCCGAAAAATTCATTCCAACACAATCAACCACTCTCCAACACCATTATACCACCACCAAAACACTCGCAATGGCTCCACCTTGTTTTCCGGTGAGCTGGTGGCTGGCCAACTTCAAACCACCACCCCTACACTAAAAACAATCATTTTTTCTATTTTTACGCTTCGTTATCAATTTTCACTGACTAACATTAATTTTTGATGTTACTATAAAAACTCAATTTTGATGTTGAAAACTTTAACCTCAGCTGATGAGGAAAAAAATAAAATAAAATAAAAATTACAATAAATTATGGCTTCTCACTCTCCTAGTAGAGAATGTATTACACATGTCATGCCATGTAAGCAATTGCGCTTAATTGACACAGTTTGTGAATGATAAAAGGGTTTAATAGGTACATGACCTAATTGAAATGTCATTA
>NW_025892668.1:0-2530 GCF_002878395.1 Capsicum annuum
AGAAGTGCAATTTTAAGCAGCACAAGTCTTCAATTTATAGTGCACTTACTAATGGTTTTGCCTAAGCTTTTAACAAGACACTTAGTAACCTATTGAAAAAAGTTGTTGCAAAAAATAAAAGGGACTGACATGAAAGGATCGGTGAAGCTTTGTGGGCATATCATACAATCTTCAGAATTGCAACGCAAGCGACTCTGTATTCATTGGTGTATGGCGTAGAGGCTGTCCGTCCATTAAAACAATAAATTCCATCATTGTGAATTATGATTCAAGGAGGTCTTACAACTGAACATAACACTCATCTTCGTCTACCAGATTTAGAGGCATTGGATGAGAAGAGATTAGAAGCACAATAAAGGTTGGAGTGTTATCAAGCTCGACTTGCTAGAGCATTTAACAAGAGGGTGCGACCATGATTATTTCAAGTAGGTTCCTTGGTCTTAGCAGTTTGAAAATCCATAATCCTCAACAAACGCATTGGTGACAAGTTTACGTCAAAATGGGATGGGTCATATGTGGTGAAAGAAGCATAACCAAGTGGTGCTTATAAAGTTGTTGACCAAGATGGTGTAAGTTGGTCCAATCAATAGAAAGTTACTCAAACAATACTTTCCATGAAGGTCGTTATGCTCCTTAAGGCATGAGCTTAAACTATAGGTCACTCTCGGTTCTCATGAGTCTAAATTATGAACAGCTCTAAAAAATCACTATTTTTGCTCTCCAAAAAAAAAAAGGAAAAATAAATAAATTAACGCATTATCCGGAACTACGTTAAGACTTGATCCTCCCGAGGTACGTAGGCAACTTAGAGTATTTTTTACTCTAAGTTCAGTCATATGAGTCCAGAAAAAAGAGAAAAATGGTGTGCCATTATTTGGGAAAGAAAATAACACTCTGAAGTGACATAGATATCACATGAGGTTAGACGTTCCTTCACTAAGTTTACTGTGGACGTTCAAAGGAGAAGAGACCAGCAAGGCGAAGTGAATTTTGATGATATATCTATATAAATACATAAAGGTATTGAGTGTGGTTTTTATATATGTTGTAAGTATTGGTGTTATCTTTGCAACAAAAAACAATGATCGTGATTCAAAGGCTCCTACGTTGAGATATGAATTTTCTATCATAGCCGCTCAAAGTTGCAAAAAACAGTCCATCAGATTCTGAACTAAGCTGACTTCGATGACATATCTGTATAAATTCGTAAATGTGTTCAGCTTGATTTTCACATATATTGTCTCTTGTTTTTATATTTTCAACAAAAAAGATGGCTCGGGATTCAAAGGCTCCTACGTCGAGATATGAAATTTCTACCGTAGCTGCTCAATATTGCGAAAAAGGACTTCAGGTTTCGAACTAAGCTGACTTTGATGATGAATCTATGCAAATTTGTAGAGGTTTTGACATTGACTTTTAGATATGTGGTAGATCTTAGAGATCTCTTTTCAACAAAAAAGATGCCTCATGATACGGAGGCTGCTGTATCAAGTTATGAATTTTCTACCAAGGCTGCACAAAGCTGCGAAACAGACGTATCAGATTCAAAATCAATTTCAAAAGTTAATTTTGAACAATTCCAAGGGAATTTGGTCGTGATTTT
This sequence comes from Capsicum annuum, assembly GCF_002878395.1. Classification (NCBI taxonomy): domain Eukaryota; kingdom Viridiplantae; phylum Streptophyta; class Magnoliopsida; order Solanales; family Solanaceae; genus Capsicum; species Capsicum annuum. The sequence goes on from NW_025892668.1 coordinate 1,604, forward strand.
TACATAATTTGTGGTTCCATGAGTTATATTTCCAAAGTAACAAAAATTTCATGATTTCGACTTTCCTAATTTAAGTTATGAATTTTAAACCATGGACTGGCGAATAAAAAAAGCGAGGCAGAATTTGAGCTAAGTTTATAATTAAATATGTACAAATACGGAAGGAATTCGATCATAATTTTTATGTACATTGTGGTTCCATGAGTTATATTTCCAATGGAAGAAGAATTTCATGATTTGAACACTCCTAGTCCGAGTTATGAATTTTCTACCACAGATGTGCAAGGCTGAAAAAAACTGGGTGAAAAAAAAAAATAATTTCGAACGAAGTTTGAAAACGAAATATGTACAAATTCAGAGAACTTCTGGCCATGGTTTTTACATGAATTATAGTTCAATGAGTTATATTTCAAATGTAATAAGAATTTTGTGATTTCGACACTCATAGTTCGAGTTATGAATTTTTTACCATAGCCGCTCAAAGCTGAAAAAAGTTGGGCGATATGGAGTTCAAGCAAAGCCTTTTATCAAAAGATCTGCACAAGTGTAAAAATATTTTGGTCATGATTTTCATACATATTGTAATTTTGTGAATTTCTGTTCCAACAACGCAAATGGTTCATAATTTAAATTATTTATCCCATGTCCCGAATGTCAAAGCGTATGAATTAGGAGGGCAAATAAAAAACTGGTTGCATGTCAGATTTGAAAATAAACTACTTAGCAGAAAAAGTATTAAAAGAAAAGGGTCACTTTTATTGATACAAAAGAGACTGCCAATACATTATGATAGGCTAAAAAAAAACCCAGAAAAAAAGTAAGAAAACATTCTTGGGCAAAACTAAAAAAAATTAAGGAAAAAACTTATGGCTAAGGATATGATGTCGACTTGTATCAGCGATTTCCTTTAGCTTAGCAAGTTCTTTT
>NW_025892669.1:0-1944 GCF_002878395.1 Capsicum annuum
ATTAGCAGGTTAATATTGAGCATCATAAGCCTAGTTGGTCCATGTAGGAGTTCAGTATTCCCACATGGAAATGGGAAGAAGTGAACATGGACTTTGTGACGGGTTTACCTCATACTTATCATCAACATGATTCTATTTGGGCTATCATAGGCAGGATGACCAAATCAACTCATTTCTTGCTAGTTCATACCTCTTATTCAGCCGAGGACAATGCCAAACTCTCTATCAGAGAGTTGATCAGGTTATATGGAATCCCAATATCTATCATCTTAGATAGAGGTACCCAGTTTACCTCTCATTTCAGGAAAGCATTCCAAAAGGGTCTTGGTACCTAAGTTTATCTCAGTAAAACCTTCCAGCTTCAAACAGATGGTCAAGTAGAGAGAACCATTCAGACGTTAGAAGATATTCTGAGAGCATGCATTGTCAATTTTACAGTTAGTTGGGATGACCACTTGTCTTTGATTGAATTTTTAAACAATAACAGTTATCATTCCAGTATTCAGATAGCTTTGTTTAAGGATCTCTACGGTAAGAGATGTAGATCTCTAGTCGATTGGTTTGAGGTAGGTGAGGCCGTAGTAGTAGGGCCTTACCTAGTGTTTGATATCTTAGAGAAGGTTCAGCTAATAAGAGAAAGGCTTAGGGTAGCCCAGATCCAATAGAAATCATATGCAGATGTGAGGAGAAAGGATCTCAAGTTGAGGTTGGTGATTTTGTGTTCTTAAAAATCTCTCCCATGAAGGGGTAAAGAGGTTCGGGAAGAAGGGAAAGCTCAGTCCCCGATATGTCGGTCCTTACAGAATTCTCAGTCATTTTAGAAAGGTAGCTTATGAACTTGAGTTAACTTTAGATCTAGCTTCAGTACACCCAGTGTTCCACGTCTCCTTTCTAATAAATGCATTGGTGACCTGGCAGTCATAGTTCCCTTAGAGGGTGTAGATATTCAGAGTGATCTCTCTTTCGAAGTGGTTCTAGTCTAGATCCTCGATTGTTAGATTCACAGACTAAGGAATAAAAAAGTTCTCTTGGTCAAATTTATTTAGCAAATCAGTCTGTTGAGGGAGCTACTTGGGAAGTATAAGCAAATATGCAGACCAAGTATCCTTACCTCTTCTCCATAAATTCAAATTTAGTTTAAGGTAACAGTCTTCCTTAGCTTTACTTAGTTCAATATCCAATTACATTTATAAACTTGGTATTCTCTACCTAGAGCCATTTTTGTAAGACAGTGTACCAAATTAGCACCCAGCACATCGTGGAGATCAGGCAAATGGCAATGGTCATTTTCTAGAAAACCAATGCGATACCACCGTATCGCTCCACTAGCCAAATTTCCAATTGTCATTTTTCAGTGTTCCATCGCGATTATGGTGCGTTGTGCCAAGAGGTAAATTCGCATGTAATGAGCCAGAGCGATGGTAACACTTCGTACCACACCTTTAATTCCCAGTCATCCAATTTCCAGCAAGCTGGTGCAATTATACCGTGTTGCGCTAGCATGAAAAATTGAGATTTTATTTTACCATGATTTTAATTCAGGGGTTGTTTGGTCAGTTTCTAAAATCCCTAATCAGCCTAAATATGGGATTAAAGCCCTAAATACCCTATTATAACATTATTTCCTCACTTTCACTAAAGATTAAAATACTCTCTCTAAAAGGGTTTTAGCTTTAAGAAATCAAGAACAAACTCAAGAATTTCTCCAAGAACCTTCAAGAACTAATATTCCCAGGTATGTTAGGTATTCATCTATGGGTTACTTTCACCCATAGAGTCCAAGAATCTATTTTTAAAAACACGAGATTGTTGATTTAGGATTTACATGCTTGAAATTAGATTGTATTCATGTTCATGACATTAATTGAGTTTCAATCCATGATTAATTGTGGTTTCTATGACATTAAAATAGCATGTATATTGAATTGTGCAATTTCCATGTTA
>NW_025892670.1:0-2057 GCF_002878395.1 Capsicum annuum
ATATACAGTTGGTCATCATGCAGTTGCAATCAGATATTATTTTTATGTGATTTCAGTTAGGGTGAGATATTGTAGGCGCACAGATACATGTATTCCGCTATGTTTTAATATTGAAGTGTTGCTACGATGAAGATCTCACAACTAATCAGAACAAGATCTCGAAAGTCTTATATAACTTTACAACGTATATATACTTATACATGTATTGATGTATCTAAAAATTCTAGTCGCCATTGTCGACGTATGCATACATTGATACATTTTCAGACATCCACCAACTTCTACTCTGAAAATCGATACATACATATATAGCTGGCCATCATGCAATTACAATCAACAACAACAAACCCAGTGTATTTCCACATCGTGAGGTCTGGGGAGGATAAGATGTACGCAGTCCATACCACTACCTCCGGAGAAGTAGCAAGGCTGTTTCCGATAGACCCCGGGCTCAAGATAAGGAATAGTAATGAAATCCGTAATTGGCCATCATGCAATTACAATCAAATATTATTTTTGTGCAATTTCGATTTGAATTAGGTTCAAAATCTATTTAACATGCTATATTTTAAAATCTAGCAAAATCTCATTATTATTTTAAAATAAAAATAGACACTAATAATGCTATTTAATTTTTATTCTCCATATTGAATGTGTTGTCAATGTCAGAAGCTTGTTTATCTAATTGCAAAATTGGTCATGTAAGTTGTTACATCATCCAAAAAGACAGAAGAAAAATCAAAATCAAAATCAATTTGTCTTCTTTCTATTTTTTTTTTTCTTCAATTTGGAAAATATATCATTTAAATTTCTTCCAAGTATCATTTAACATAAATCTCGTTTTTTTTCTTCTTCTTTTAATAAATAGAGTTTAAGTTATATAAATTATTAGTGTAAAGTAATTTTTGCATTGACAGAAAGTCTTGAAGTAACTGGTAAGTTGTTGTCATGTGATCAGGAGGTCACAAGTTTAAGCTTTGAAAACAACCTATTGTACAAATGTTCCGGCTACTTTCCCGTCATTTCGATTCTACCCATATAATTTCTCTTTTTTCTAGGGTCGTGCTATCATTCCGATCCTACCTATATAATTTCTTTTTTTTCAGTATGGTCGTTTCATCATTTCAGCCCTACCCTATAATTTTTCTCAAATTGTGATCACTTTTCAGTCGTCAAATCGAATAATCCGCATGGGAATATGTTCCGACCATTTTTCGGTGACTTTCTTGTTTAAGATCTACTCTTCTCTTGATTTCGAGATGACCCATATATTTAATACCGATTTCTGGCAATATCCAACAACAAGTCGACTTTCCATCCACGTTCATTACTTTTTTGACAGCTTTTTCAGTTTGTTCATTTTAAACTGAGGTCTCCCAGACATTCAGAGCAATCCTTATCCTCAGTACATAGCGGGAGTCTTAATGCATCAATTTGTCCTCTTTTTTTTTTTTTTTTTTGAAATTTTTTATTTCATTCATATTGCTTTGAACTGTTTTTCTTGAGCTAAGAATACATCAGATACAATCTTTCCACCTCTAAAATAGAATAAAGTCAGCGTACACTTTATTCTTGCAGACTTCATTTTGTGTAATTATACTGTATATATGTTGTTGCTGTTGCGTCCTATTATTATATGTTAGAGTTTGTTGTATCAAATATGTAATGCCTTTTCTCCAATATATGACATTAACAACTAATAAATCCAAAAAAGAAATTGTAAATTTGATAAATTGTAACTATCAAAACCAACTTAAAAAAATATACTTTAGTAGCTCCAATTGCATAAAAGTTGATTAATACATAACTTAAAAGTGATAGATCATAGAAAGAACAAGAAAACCCCATTAGCTTTAATTATAAAAGGAATATTATTTGTATCTTTGTTAAACTATATATCATGTATACTCCATTTTAGTCATTTTCAAAGGAAATTTCCATTCACTATTGTTTTTGGTTTTCTAGTTGGAGGTGTTTCAGAAATAGCCTTTGTACCTTTCCTGATGTAGTGAATTTGAACCAATCAGGGTGTCTGTTTTCAGAAATAGCCTCTCCAC
>NW_025892671.1:0-9284 GCF_002878395.1 Capsicum annuum
AATTGATGTTACTTATTTTTTCAAATTATTAAGATATGCGTAATTTTTAACGCTCTCATCATTCAATTTCCAAAAGACTTAATTGAAGTTGTAGTTGACCCTATTAACTCACCCCTGGTCCTAGATTAATCAATTTAGGTATTAGTTGAACATATGAACTCAATTGAAATTGTATAAAAATAAATGTTCAACCTGTTGCATCAGATTATGCATCGCTGTAAACTATTAATTAGATTAGGTCATTTGTTGTAATAGATTATCCATCTATTGTAAATTATCAAATAGATTAAGTCATATATTGCGACAAATTGCCCATCTGTTATAAATTATCAAATAGATTAAGTCATCTATCGCAACAGATTACCTATCTATTATAAATTATCAAATAGGCGCTGCCATCTGTTGTAGTTGATCCTATGATAACTCACCCCTAGTACTAGATTAATCAATTAAGGTATTAGTTAAACATATGAGGTAATAAGAATCAGTTCAGCTCAAAGTGATTGATCGATGACTCTGGTTGGGAGGAATGCAATACCGTCTCATCATGCAATTGCCAAAAGACTCAATTGAAGTTGTAGTTGACCCTATGAGAACTCACCCCTAGTTTTAGATTAATCAATTAAGGTATTAGGGTAACATATAAAATCAATTGAAATTGTATAAAAATAAATGTTCAACCTGTTGCAACAGATTAACCATATGTTGTAAATTATCAAATAGATTAGGTCATTTGTTGTAACAGATTACGCATCTGCTGTAAATTATCAAACTGATTAAGTCATCTATTGCGACACATTACCCATCTATTGTAAATTATCAAATTAATTAAGTCATATGTCACAACAGATTACCCATCTCTTATAAATTATCAAATAGACGCTGCCATCTGTTGTACTTGACCCTATGAGAACTCACCCATAGTCCTAGATTAATAAATTAAGGTATTAGTCTAACATATGAGGTAATAAGAATCGGTTCAGCTCAGAGTGATTGATCAACGACTCTGTTCGGGAGGAATGTAATTCCATCTCATCATTCAATTATCAAAAGACTTAATTGTAGTTATAGTTGATCCTATAAAAAATCACCCCTAGTCATAGATTAATCAATTAAGGTATTAGTTGAACATATGAGGTAATAAGAATCGATTCAGCTCAGAGTGATCGATCGACGACTCTGGTCAGGAGGGACACAATAGTGTCTCATCATGCAATTACAAAAAGACTAAATTAAAGTTGTAGTTGACCCTATTATAACTCACCCCTAGTACTAGATTAATCAATTAAGGTACTAGTCTAACATATGATGTAATAATAATTGGTTCATCTTAGAGTGATCGATCGACGACTTTGGTCGGGAGGAATGTAATACCGTATCATCATGTAATTTTCAAAAGACTCAATTGAAGTTGTAGTTGACCTTATGAGAACTCACCCCTAGTCCTAGATTAATCAATTAAGGAATTAATTTAACATATGAGATAATAAGAATCGATTCAGCTCAGAGTGATCAATCAATGACTCTGGTTGGGAGGAACGTAATATCGTCTCATCATGCAATTGCAAAAAAACTCAATTAAAGTTGTAGTTGACCCTATGGGAGCTCACCCCTAGTCCTAGATTAATCAATTAAGGTATTAGTCTAACATATGAGTTAATAAGAATTGATTCATCTTAGAGTAATCGATTGACGACTCTGGTTGGGAGAAATGCAATACCTTCTCATCATGTAATTACAAAAAAACTCAATTAAAGTTATAGTTGACCCTATGAGAACTCACCCCTAGTCCTAGATTAATAAATTAAGGTACTAGTCTAACATATGAAATCAATAGAAATTGTATAAAAACAAATGTTCAACTATTGCAATAGATTAACCATCTATTATAAATTATCAAACAGATTAAGTCATTTGCTGCAACAGATTATGCATCTATTGTAAATTATCAAACAAACTGAGTTATCTGTTGCGACAGATTACCCATCTGTTGTAAATTATCAAATAGATTAAGTCATATGTCACAATAGATTACCCATCTATTGTAAGGAACTGCCATTTATTATAGATGACCCTATGAGAACTCACCTCTAGTCCTAGATTAATCAATTAAGGTATTAGTAGAACATATGAGGTAATAAGAATTGGTTCAACTTAGAGTGATCGATCAACGACTCTGGTCGGGAGAAACCCAATATCATCTCATTATGCAAATGCCAAAAGACTCAATTAAAGTTGTAGTTGATCCTATGAGAACTCACCCCTAATCCTAGATTATTCAACTAAGGTATTATCTGAACATATGAACTTAATTGCAATTGTATAAAAACAAATATTCAATCTATTGCAACAAATGTCTTTTCTATTGGATTTAATCAAACAGATTAAGTCATCTTTTGTAATATATTACTTATCTAGTGAAAATTATTAACTAGGTGCATCCATCTGTTATGACAAATGACTGAGCTTTGGAAATTTTCAAACAAAAATTGTCATTTGTTGCACTTAGATCTTTTAAGATCCTTTTTAAAAGCAATTTAGGTATTTTCTGTTCGAGATAAAAAAGATAAAATACTAAGACGGTAAGAAATATTACTTGGATAACTCAAAAATCTCCTGAGTGAGTTGTCTTATTTGGTCTTTTCATTGTCACCGTCTCCTCGTACCCCTCAAAAGTTATTAATAAATATTTAAAACTCGTATCTAGAATAATCTCTACTTCAACCATAAAGTAAAACTCAACTCATCTACTTTATTTCCTTTTTATTCTCAATTCTCTTTATTTTTTTTACCTCTCTTTTCTCTCTTCTTTCTGATGAGGATCCTTTTGTATCTCAACTGATCAATATCTTTTCTCAACTGAACTGGATGTTCTGATCCTTTATTTTTTTGACATTGGAAGTATGGTTCACTATTTCTCTTTCCATCTCGTCTTCTTCTTTGTATGTTATTTAAATTAGATATTTATATTTGTTGCTATTAATGAGTTACCCATTACCAATTTCCTTTTTATTGAGAAAATTGAAGGATAGGTGATTTTTAAGTCTTGAATGAACGAACCATTATTTTTATTAAAATATGTAAGAAAAGTCATCCGTGGGGAGAACTTAAAATGCCTTGTTGTAAGTATAATTTTTTTATGTCTTTTGTTTGTTACTTTGGTGTTGTTGTTGTTGGGGGGGGGGGGGGGGGGTGGTCGTGGTAAAACATGTGGTGTTTGTATTGTTGATAGTGTTGGAATATATAGTGTTGCTTCTTTATTGTTGATGCTGTTGTTGGTGGTGTTGCAATAGTTTTCTCAACTATTGCAATTGATGAATCAGCTATTGGAATAGACTGGTATAAATCTGATATTGATTTAGCCCAACAGATGATCCATCTGTTGCAATATGTCATCCATCTATTGGAACAGGTGCCTCATTGGTTGAATAGATGGGTAATCTGTTGCATCATATTGGTCATCCGTTAATTCACTCAATTATATGTTACCCTTTTATATAGATAGAGAAACTGTTTGAAGAAATCAAACCATTAGCAAGGCTGGTTTGATTTATTCCAACAGATGAACCATGTTGCAATATGTCATCCATCTGTTACAACAGATGACTCATGGGTTAAGATTGATAGGTTCGAACTGTAAGGATGAGAGACCAAGTAGGTGGTGTCGATGCCCTGTTACAATTTAATGACCATTTATGGTCATGTTTTTATGTCAAGTTTCGGGAAGAGTTCAAGTTTTTGGTGGTAGTGTAAATATCCAATAGTGAATAGACTGATTTTAATGGCTCAATAGACTTCTTGAAAGGCCTCTGAAGCCTCACACTATAGCAAACAACGATGGAACCAATAGAAATTCCCCTGATCCAAATTTACATAGATGGGTTGTTGAAGGAGACTATTATATAGCAAAAGTCGCTTGGGAGGATACCTGTGTGGGAAGAGAGAGGTTGAGAAGGCCATATATCATCTCAGACCTTGTTTAAGAGGAAACATAGGGTAGAAAAGAAAGTGTACCAAAATTGGCTGTTGAAATTGACATGAAAAATAAAAAAACTAGATGAGATGCGAATGTGAAAGTGTATCCAAAAATGAAAATCCATCAGTTGTTGAAGAAAAAAAAGAATGGTTAAGAGGAATGGAGCTGGTCACTTTTCTAGAGACATCAAATAGCGAGTGTGGCCTCAATGAAGACCCATAAAATGCAGGGTCAGAACTCTAAGAAAGTATTTCGTGAGCGCGAAAAGTGGAAAGTTTGTTGATCAGAATTAAAACCTGAACTAACTACTCCTGAATTAAAAATACGGGATCAAGCGACGATGATAATTTCTCAAGTTAAACTTGTATCCCATGCCTCTTTTTTATGGCTCTGGTCAGGTTAAAGGCAGTGGAAACAACAAGGCATGGGATTTCTGCCCAACTTCAAACCTTTTTGCTTCTACTTCCATTGACCTGATTAGAAATTGATGTCTTAGGTTTTTTTTTAATTCAGGAGTTTTTGGTTCATGTTTTAATTCTGACCGATAATCTTACCAATTTTCTGTGCTCGTGAAGCTTCTTCCTTGGAGTTTTGGTCCTCCACTTTGAGAGAGTCTTCTTAAGGCCACACTCACTAGTTGTATTCTCGAGTAAAATTTTCAGCTCCAGTCATGTTGACCATTCTTCTTTTTCTTCAACGACTGACATATTTTTATATTTAGATACACTTCCACATTTGAATCTCATAAAGTTTTTTCATTTCTCATGTCAATTTCATTGGCTAGATTTGCTAGAAGTTCCTTACTTACTTCCCTATGTTTTCTCTTAAATAAGGTCTGAGATGATATATGGCCTTCTCCACCTCCCCCTTCCCTCACAGGTATTCTCCCAAGCACCTTCTGCTCTATAAAAGTCTTCTCCAGTAATCTATCCATGTAAATTTTGACCAGGGGAACTTCTATCGGTTCCATCATTGTTTGCTGTAGTGCGAGACTTAAGAGGCCTTTCAAGAAGTCGATTGCACCATTAAAATTGGCCCAATCTCTATTGGATATTTACACTGCCACGAAAAACTTGAACCCTTCCTCAAACTTGACACAAAAACATAAGCATAAATGGTCATTAAATTGTAACAGGGGATTGACACCATTGTCTTGGAACCCTTCGACCTTATCAGTTCGCACCTATCAAACTAAACTATATAATGTAGGATCTTGTTTGAAGGATCAGTGTCTAATCGGTAAAAAACTGCGTTCACAAAATCTTTGCACTTTATGTGTTTCTTTTATGGTAGCTTAATCAATAATACGTAACTTCCATGCATGAAAGTGGATCCATTCATCTGCATGTACCTTATTCTTCCTACTACATCAAGACATTTTAGACAATGTTGTTTATTCATCTGCATGCAAAACAATTGATGAATCGAATTCTCCATCTATTACAACTAATTAATCAACTGTTAAAAGAAATCAAAACATCTCCTTCAAAAGATGGTCCTTCTATTACAATAGATAATCCATATGTTGTAATATATATTACAACAGATGGTAAATCTATTATGACAGACCATCTGTTGCAACAAATGGTAAATCTGTTGTGAAGAAATCAAAATATATCCTTGAACAGATGTTTCTTCTATTGCAACAGATAATCCATATATTTCAACAGATATTATAGCAGATGGTAAATCTATTAAGACAGACCATCTTTTGTATATACAGACCATCTGTTGCTACAAATGGTAAATCTGTTGCGATAGATGATAAATCTATTACGACAGATAGATGATCTATTTTAACAACTCAATAATTATGGTTGTTATCACGTCTCAAACAATTTTGTAAAGGTGAGAAGTATTAATGTAAATGAAAAAGTCGCGACTTTTTATAAAAAACAAAATGCCAGCAGTTTGAATGTAATTAATATAATGAAGCTGAACAGTCGTTCCTTTTGGCCTGACACATACAGATTCAATCCTCTAAAATAGGTCCCTCCTTAATCTTCATTCTACTTCACTTTATTTATTTCTTGCATTTTTTTGTATGACATCTTCAACCACTTCTCTTTAAAGAGCGTATTCATTTTTCATTGAGATAAGTTTTTTTCCTATGTAAATCTAACAGTTGGTGGCTTACGTTGTATTACATTCTGAGTCTTTTCTTTACTTTTGTGTCTTACATTTTTTGTCAATTCATATGTTTTCTAGATGTGGCTAATCCTGTTTGAGATATTACTATTCTGTGTGACACAGTGCGGGAACTTCAGAGGCAACTTAATGACCTGTAGAGGGAGTTGGTCGCCGTGAGAGCAATGATGTTCAGAGAGATGCAAAGGATAATGAGGGCCCTACTATTGTGAGTTGATTGACCGACTGTCATTAATGATGATGATAATAATAATAATAATAATAATAATTACAATGTGTTTTTACTTTTAGAGTATGCATTTTAATTTTTGTATATCGGATCTATACGTAATGTATTTTATTTTTCATTAAATGAAAATTTTATTTTTAGTCAACATTGGCTTTTTAATTCTTATTCAATTTTCATTCTGTCTATTTCTTCTAAATATACATGATAATATGTTGACGGTTGGAGGTAAAGAGCAATTTTGAATCTAGTAGCAATAGTAATTTTTACTTTTGAGTTCTTTCAATAGATAAAATATGTGTTGGAACAGATTGGTCATCGGTTCAGTTTCTGTCAACAGATTATCCATCTGTTGCGACAGATTTGTTATCTATTGGAGGAAAATATTCCACTTTGATGGAACTGTGTTGTGTTCTTCCTGTTAATGTCCATCTGTTGCCACAGATGGGTAATCTGTTGAAAATAATTATGGTCTGCTGTGTTATTTAGGTCATGTTTTGCTTCTTTTTATTGATGCACAAGTCATTAAAAAATATATTTTATATATAATAAATGATAACATTACATTCACAATAATGAGTTAAATATATAAAAGTCTACAACAAACAACAACACAAGTTTCTGCAATTACAACGATCATGGTGTATTACGATCTGGGCATGTAGTTCTTTTGTGGCCAGCGCGCTTACATACGGAGCACTTATTTCATCTTGATGAAAATGATTCTCCAACTCCACACCTCCTCTTATATGACTTTCTTCCCTATTTGATAGTGCTTGGGTCAATATATGGAGGAGGTATTAATCTCCCCAAAAGCTCTGTAGGAACAACCCAAAATTCTTTGGGAGGCACCAAAATAATATGCACACTATATGCCATTTCATATTTTTCCATCAAATAATATTGAGTGGAGTGCTTGTAAACTTTAGGTCCATATTTTAGACCGTATTAAGCTTGAAGTGCTGCTATAGCATGTGGACAGGGTATTTTGTCCAATTCAAAACTCTGAACGTACAAGATCTTATTTTAAGATCAATCGTGGCAACATCACCATGACCAGTTATACTAAATTTGTAATCTGCTATTTTATGAGATAATAACCAATTCCCTAAATTGATGTTCGTTGATATTATTTTTTGATTTCGAGAACAAATTGGGTTCTTCTTGGGCTCTTGAACTGCACACTCTTTTTGTTAAAAAATTGGCCATACCTTTTATTTATTTTATCAAACAGAGCCTTGATGGGAAATTCTTTTTCATCGCCACACAATGAATTCACCAATTCAGTTATGTTTGATGTCATAATATTGTACCGATACAAAAGAATCACTTATTAAGACATCATACTAAACTTGTAACTCAAACACGACATTAAATTCATAAGAATGTACCTATCTGTCGGACAGAATGCCTGGATCCATTTCTCAAAACCGACACGTACGAGAAGTTCTACTACCTTGGGATTCACATCTGTTATTTGATTGAAATGGTCTAAAAACTCCTCTATACTATATGCGTTATCTTCTCTACAAAAAACGGTCACAACTCTTTCACTGTGATAGTGGGTCTGAATGTTCTCTCCAAGATGCGTGATGCAATAACCAAAGTAAGTTGAAGTGAAAAAATTAAACCCATCTTTGGAATACTTGGATGCCTATCCAAAATAAAACACTACTTTTTGGTATCTTCGATCCAGCTTTGCAGTTATTCAAAAAAAAGTGATAAGCGGCATCACATTCCTTGTCTGCTACACAAAAAGCGACAGGAAAGATATGATTCTCCACATCCTGCGCCATCGCCGCTAGCAGAACTCCATTATACCTGTTTATCAAGAAGGTACTATCGACGATTATGACTTTTTTCAAATGTCAAAAACCTTGAATTCAAGTACCATAGGATACAAAAAAGTACTTGAACCTTCTATTTTCATCAACATGCAATGTCGTCTTACTTTCGGGATTTGTGGACTCAATCATGTAACGATAGGCATCCAGGACTGCATACCCATGCTTGTGTGTCCCCCTAACCAAGTCTTTGGCAATTCCCATGGCCTTATATATCTTCTAATAACTGACCAAATAACCCTTGTAGAAGGGTCTTTGCCATCGGGGAAACAACTCTTAAAATATTCATCGAGGACCTTTGCCGTGGTGTGAGGATTTTGGTCCAAGATGTGCTCCGAACCATATGTGTGATACTTTTCATGTTTATGAAAGATGAATTTGTTAGAACTTACGTACTTCACTGCTCTCAACCACCACTTGCAGTTCAGATTAGCATATTTGTAGCTAAAAACACTGCTCGAATTAATCACCTTCTTTATTCTGAAATCTTTTTTCAAGAAAGAAATAAACAAAGTGGTAGATAGTTAATTCTTGTCCTTGAATGACATTCCTTTAAAAAATCTAGTTCCGTCGTCTTGAAGATTGCCAGGCTGTGTCGATCGAGGAAAACTGTCCATCATGTTGGTCGCATCAACGGGCGTAGGTGTTTGATCATCATTTGAAATATTCATGTCTAGATCATCCAACCTATCATTATAGATGTCTTGTTGTTGTTGTTCTTCTAAATTATAGTTCTCATTCTCTCTTATTATTTCAACCACGTACACCCTTAATATCGGCCTGGATGAATCACTAAGATAAGCACGCAACTGAACCTGATCGGTTATCTTGAAGGGCAGTACCCTCTGATTTTCAAAAGAGTTGTGCATGTAGCTAATGACGAATTCTTCCGATTGATAATTTAGTCCACAATAGCTGATGATTAAGTTCTCAAAATCATGAATATCACTTTAGACTATCATAGCTATCGTCTCTAGCATTTCAACCTCCTTCCAATGCCATACATATCGATTGCTCTTCTTGATCCATTGACCAGGACAATCCGCCCCTATTGTTATTGATCCCTCCATTAGTGGTACCTAAATAAAGT
>NW_025892672.1:0-7675 GCF_002878395.1 Capsicum annuum
AAAAAAAAACTAAAGAATCGTTGTTGGTGAGCGAGTGAAAATCAAACCTTGTTTATTGTTGGTGAGTGAGTGTAAATCAAATTTGTAAACATTGGTGGTGAACGCATAAAATTATTAAGGTTGTACTAAACCCAAGTTGCAAAGACCTTAAAGAGAGAACATCCTTGCAACCCAAAAAAACTAGAGTAGGATACCACATTGAATTCAAATCAGTATAAAAATTTTGGTGTCATTTGTTCTATGCTCTCATATTATATTCTACATCATGAATATTTATTTGAAGGACTAAAAATTATTTACAGGCGGTCTCATTATCAACTGACTAGATCCAGACAGTAGTTAACTAGATAAATTTTAAAAGACTTACAATTCAACCCCGCTCTTGTACTTTCAATTAGTATCAGAGCCTCATCTCATATTTTTTATCCTTTCTTCACGGCAAGTGAGTAAAGAATCATGGTACGACATCAAATTATAGAAACCATATTTCAAGGACTCTCAATAAGTCGACTGCCCTACTTCAATAGTCTATACTATAGTCAATGGAAGGAAAGAAGGAAGATCTATGTTTAATCAATGAAGTATCAAGTCCGACTAGTTATTCAGAATAGGACGAGGCCTATTTCCAAAATTAGTGAAAGAAAGAAATTTGAAAAAGAGACTTTCATATTTTACTACACAAAAGAGAATTTGGATATTGTGCAAACAAATGCTAGAGCAATCTATTTGTTTCATTGTACTCTTAGTGAACAAGAATATGAAAAAATATTTTCCTTAAAACTACTAAAGAAATATGAAACAAATTGAAAATTATTTATGAGGGAACCATTAGAAATCAAGGAGTTCAAGAAAAGACGAATAAGATATCCAAAAATATCGAAAGAAAGAAGTTGAAAAAGATAGCTCATTTCATCTAGGATATTCAAGAGGACCAAAGTGAGGTTAAACAAATAACGAACATACACTTATATGAATGTGGTAAGCTTGGTCATATTAACTTAGAGTGTCCTA
Organism: Capsicum annuum; assembly: GCF_002878395.1. Taxonomy (NCBI): domain Eukaryota; kingdom Viridiplantae; phylum Streptophyta; class Magnoliopsida; order Solanales; family Solanaceae; genus Capsicum; species Capsicum annuum. The sequence continues at coordinate 1,012 of NW_025892672.1, forward strand.
GTCTCAAGGAAAATAAGAATCAAGGCACATCAACTTGGAGCGAGAGGATGAATCTAATAAAGAGAAGGATAATGAAGAAATATTCAATGTATACTTGATGGACCTAGAAGAAACCAATGGTTTAAGATCTCAAGCTTTGAATAGGTGTAATGATCTTAAAAATTATTTAGATCATGTCATAAATGATTTAAATCACACTTTTGATGAACTTAGAAAAGTTCAAAGAGAAAAGAAAGACTAGAAAATAAAATTGAAAGCGTGCAAAATAGAAAAGAATTTTGTTCAAAAAGAAGTCCAGGAATTGCAATTCCAAATTGATGGCAACCGCAAATCCAGCAGTCATAACTCAGTCATTTCAAACCAGTCGACTTAACATTTTAAGTCAGCTAGTAAGAAACCTAGCAATAACAAGCTTACCTCTAGTAGATTAACATATAAGTCAGTCATAAATGTCAGGATCAATCAAATGATTTATTCTATCAGGTCAACAAAAAGACAATCTGAAAGTAACAAACTTACTTTTGGTAAGTCGACTCATCAGCCAATCTGTAAAGAGCTCTTTTCTTAAAATTGATATTATTGTGGTAAAATGGTCATAAGTTTTATAAATGCAGATTTCTCTATGCAAATACATATGATTGGGTATGAAGACCCAAATGTAATACTAATACGTTGGGTCTAACCCTGAAGGACCTAGGAAGGCTTGGGTACCAAAATCAAGTTAAGTTATTTTGCACAAACTTCTTGAATCTGACCGTAAGAAAATATTGAATTTTTACTGCAACTGGTCAAGGAACACAATAATAAAGATGTTGGAAAGTTTATATATATTATACAAAAATAAAGAAGTTACAACATGAAATGATAAAGCTGAAATGGTTGGTGTCACAAAATATTAATCAAGTTCTTCTCATTGATATAAAATAATACTTTTTTGAAGAGATATGAAAATGAAGATGAACATTGTACTTTGAAAAACAAGCACAAAATTTATATAGAAACATATGTGCAAGCAGAAACAGAAAGAAATACTGAGTATAAATGAAAGAATTGTAAATGTAAATGAACAACACATCTCAGTGGATCTCATTGTCAATTAGCTACAATTATCAATATTCAGATGCACCTGGTCAAAATGGCAAGGTCTTCAAAAATAAGGATAAAGTTATATCCCAAGGTTTCACTGTAAGAAGGTTTATTTAGATGTATTGAGACTTTCATTGAGATATTACATGTCATAAATATTTTACAAAGCTTTTAAATTGTTTTACATGTCAAGATTATTTTCTAAATGGGCTATATTATATAGTATTTTCTCAAATATTGTCTAAGAGTTAAAATTTCTTTGTACTCCTGGGATCAAATCTTATGATTTGAACCATCCCAAGAGAGCAGTAAAAAAAGTAAATTTCTCTTTGTTTGAAAAATAATTTTCTAGAAGCATGTTTGTGATTTTACAATTGCTTATATTTTTAATCATGTAATACTAATAAGGAATTGTACCAATATTTTTTTAAAAGATTTTACAAGGTATTCGAACATGAGATGATTATGAAAGGAGAATTGGCATTCCTCTTCAACTTCTAATATTACAAAGATAAATAAGAAATCTCTTTATCAAAGTCTAGTCACTACTAGAAAACTGTAAATTACATGGAAATTTCACTTAGGAAAATATATCGCAAAAAATACATGCGGATTTACCAGTGAAAAATTTAAATTCCTCAACATTAGAAAATGTTACCTGCGAACTATATATTCTCAATAAATTTTGCCGGTAAATTTAGTACCATATTATGTAAATTTAATATTTGCGATATTACCTGGGAAATGTATCGGTGGGTATAGTATCTCTAGGTAAATTCGCAACTGTAAAATCCCGTATTTCCTTAGCTTAAGATTAACTCTCAGTTCATGAGTTATCCAACATAAAAATTTTGGAATGATAATTATTTTTAAGTTTAGTGTCTGCCATTACGTAGGAAATTAAATTAGCTTTCCAATAAAATAAAATTTGCCCAAATCCGATAAGCGGATAAGAAGTTATGACGATTTTAAGTTCCAGCCATTAAACACCATCATTTTGATCACTAGTGCGTCGTGGAGCCAGTCTAAATTACAATTGTAAATTTTCAGTGTGACTCCATGATCTCACCACATCGCAAAGGGCTTCCAATTCCCAATTGTCTAATTCCAGTAAGGGACCACGATATTGGCGCGTTGCACCAACGACCCAGTTCACATTTGTCAATTTCCAGTAAACAATGCGATTGTACCGTATCGTGCCAAGCTTTAAGGTCTCATCCAAGGTGGCAATGTGATACCACTACGTCGTGCCACCATGCATTTTCCTAGTTGAAAATTTTCAGAGACACGGCGCGATAGTGCCACATTGCGCCAAGGGTGAAAATCGGGACATTTCAGTTAATTCTGAGATTTAATTTCCAAGGGATTTTAGTTCTTTTTTCCCTTATTCCAGTCAGCCTAAACACAGAACTAAAGCCCTAAATAGCCTATTATCTCATTATTTGCTCACTTATCTTAAAAAATAAAATCTTTCTCCCTAAAATACAAAACCCTAGTTCAAGAATCAAAGTTAAAATTTAAGAATTTCTTCAAGCACCCTTAAAAACTAATAACCCAAGGTATGTTAGGTGTTCATCTATGGGTCCCTTTCACTCATAGAGTCCAAGAATCCATTTTTAAAACTTCAAGATTTATGATTTATGATTTCTATGCTTGAAATTAAATGTATTCATGTTCATGATAGTAACTGGGATCCAATGCATGTTTAATTATAAGTTTCCATGAAATTAAGATAGTTATGTGGTGGATTGTATGAATTGCATACTTAGCCCTTGAGTTTAAACTTGAATATTGTATTCATGATTACATGTGTTGACCATCATCATGTGAAATACTCCATGCTCCCTGTATGTTCGATAAAATGCCTATATAAAATAAATAGTGCCATTATAACATGATAGCATGTATTCCACATTCATGTATAAGTATATGCATTGCAAGTGTTTGATTAAATGCCTATATGAGTAAATTATGGATAAGTATACATTGTTATGATTTTCAAGAGTATATTATACTTTATTTTTTAAGCTATCGAGTCTTGGGGGTATTTAATACCCAAAAATTTAGTTATGTGCCTAGAGCCAGTGTCAGCTAGAGAATCTTAGGCATGTCACGATCACTAGTACTCTCAGTCAGTTACAAAACTCAGGAAAAAATTAGTAAACTCAGTATCAGTTCAGTGTCTTTCAGTTAGGAGTAGGATTCAGCACTAAGTAAACCCAAAAATCGGGGCTCAACTGCCAGAAGAGGGTGTGATCCTTAGAAATAATCCTTGCATTCCAAAACTACATAACCAACATAGATTGAGACATAAAACCTACTAATTAAGGTTTTATGAGGTGTTTTAACTTGACAGGTGAGTTTCTACATTTCTCATTAGAGTACCTACCAGATGAGAGTAACTTTTTAATGTCTTTACTCGAGGCACGGTAATGACACCCTTCCAACTGGGGTTACAGGTTGAACCCCAGTTATCTTATTTAGGGCATGTCTGTTAGATGATTACCTCCCACAATTTCAGTTTCAGTCTTTAGAATAAAACTCAATTTTATTCTACAAAATCAGGACTGTTAGATATAGTCAATTAGTATCAGTAACTCAGTTATCAATAACTTTAGATATTAGTTACACTGTATCAGAACTCAGGACTTAGCTTCAAACAAGCTTAGTCATAGTATTTATTTATATGTACATTAGTGCATACTCATTATTCATAGCAGTATCAGTTATCCATGTACTCTCATGTTCAGTTATTCTATATCATACAGTTAGTTATTATTTATGCATATGAACCCTTGCATTCGGCCTGACCTTATCAAGCATACCAGTAAATTCCACGTACTGATGCATACTTTTTTTTGCACTATGATGTCTAATATCATAGGTTCGGACACTGAGGTTCCCGACCGTGCATAGATAGATTTAGATTCAGCTAGCAGCAATAGATTAGCAGTGAGTCCTCATCATTTGAGGATATTCTTTTATTTCATTATTTTAGTAGACTCAGTATTTTAGTAGATGGATTTAGTTGGGGGATTATCCCATCAACTCTACTTTCAGACACTTTCAGATTAAAGGCTTTTCAAACTAGTTTTCAGTCAGTATTCAGTTTTATAGATCGTTATTTCAGTTGATATACTTTATTAGTATTTCAGATATTTTGAACCTTATGGCATTTCAGCCTATTTTCTGTATTTATTGTAGTATTATGTTTTAGTGCTCACAACAAATATCAGTCATGGGTTAGCTTGGGGTCTTTTGAGGTCGTAAGCATTGTGTAGCATTCGGGGTACAGACTCGGGATGTTACAAACTTGGTGTCAGAGCCTAAGGTTCAAAAGTGTCCTAGGAAGTCTGAAAGCTGCATTAAGTAGAGTCTTGTCCATGGGTGTGTAGTGCGCCACACTTATGGACAAGAGGCTATGATATATTTTAGGAAAAGTTATGCTTCTTTCAGTATTCATGTCATGCGAGTAAGCATGAGCTCAAGTTAAAATCTCTGTATATTTGTTTCTTCCTTTATTCACAGAACATGCCTCCCAAAAGGACTAACAAAAGAAAAACTAAAAATCAGTCAGTACCTCAGCCCATTCAGGCAGATCCCCTGGATGAGCATATCTCCCATGCAGAATTTAGAGCTGCATTCGCTACTCTAGACAATCCAGTAGTAGTCCAGAATAAATGGCTAGCTGCTGTTCTGGCCAATCTAGTGGCCAATACTATTATAGCAAGGATTTTGGACTTTACCCAAATGAATCCTCCCCTATTCTCAGGATCTAATCTAGAAGAGGATCCACAGGAGTTCCTCAGTCAAATTTAGAAAGTCATAAATATAATGGGAGTGAATTCCAGTGAGAGTGTTGATTTAGCCACCTATCAGCTATAAGTTGTAGCTCATACATGGTTTAAGTAGTGTAAGGTAGACAGCAGCACAGATACAGAGCCCATAGAGTGAGAAGAGTTGCTACTGCCTTCCTAGAGAGATTCTTTCCCTTAGAGCTGAGAGAAGCTAAGGTATTAGAGTTCATCAATCTCAGGCAGGGCAGTATGAGTGTGAAAGAGTATTCCCTTGAGTTTACTCAGTTAGCCAGGTATGCTCCCCATGTATTAGCAGACAGTAGGTCTAGAATGAGCAAGTTCATATTTAGGGTATTAGATAGTATATTAAGGAGTACAGAACAATGATGTTGATTAAGTAGATAGATATATCCAGGCTTATGGTCCATTATTAGTAGATAAAAGAGGCTAAGATCAAAGAGAGAGAGAGAGAGAGAGAGAGGCAATACAAGAGAGTTAGAATAGGTAGCTTCAATTTCAACCAGCCTAAGTCAAAGGGTGGTAACCATTCCCGTTTTCATACAAAATGTTCTATTCTAGCTCTATCCTCAGCCAGTTCTCTAGTACCTAAGTTCATAAATGGTAACAGTGATAGGGCTCCAGGCTCTAAATCTCAAGGTAGTGTCAGCAGTGCTCGAACAAATCTTATTTGTCAAATATGTGGTAGAAACAACAAGGGTGTCTGTAGAGATGGCAGTGATGTTTGTTTTGGGTGTGGCAAGCTAGGCCACAGAGTTAGATATTGTACTCAGTCAGGTTCTCAGGGTCAGCATACTTATTCTTCAGCTCAGTCAGGTCACCCGAATCAGCAGGGTGCCGCTTTCAGTGCCACCAATTGGCAATGCCCAAATAGGCTTTATGCACTTCAGTCCAGATAAGATCAGAAAAATTCTCCTAATATAGTAACTAGTACGTTATAGATATTTCATTTAAATGTTTATTCCTTGTTAGATCTAGGTTCCTCTTTATCTTCCTTAAATCCTTATATAGCCATTAACTTTGAAGTCAGTCCAAAAATCCTAGCAGAGCCTTTCTCAGTTTCTACTCCAGTGGATAAATCTATCATAACCCGATGGGTATACAGGAACTGTCTGATTATGATATCTCAGAAAGTTACATTAACAGACCTTCTAGAGCTAGAGATGGTAGATTTTGATGTCATTCTTAGTATAGAGTGTCTCCATTTACGCTATGCATCAGTTGATTGTAGAAATAAAATTGTTCATTTTCAGTTCCCAAGAGAACTAGTCCTTGAATGGATGGGTATTACTATAGCTCTTAGGGGTCATCTTATTTCATACCTTAGAGCGAGAAATATGATATCCAAGGGATGTATCTACCATCCTATACAATTCAAAGAATCTAACTTAGGAACTCCCAGTCTTGAGTCAGTAACAGTAGTAAATGAATTCTCAGATGTGTTTCCCGAAGATCTTCCTAGAGTTTCTTCCGTTAGGGAAATTGACTTTAGAATAGACCTTCTTATAGATACTCAGCCCATATTTATTCTTCCATACAGAATAGCTCCAGCAGAACTCAGAGAGTTAAAAGAGCAGTTGAAGGATCTCCTAGATAAGGGATTTATCAGACCTAGTGTTTCCCCATGGGGCACATCAGTTCTATTCGTGAATAAGAAAGAAGGTTCTCTCAGAATATATATTGACTACCATTAGTTGAATAAAGTCACAGTCAAGAATAAATATCCACTTCCCAGAATCGATGACTTGTTTGACCAAATTTCG